>NC_090908.1:12497206-12527653 GCF_040956055.1 Brachionichthys hirsutus | reverse complement strand
GCTTAATCTATCGGACCCGGGATCAGGACCCGGGATCCGGACCCGGGATCAGGACCCGGGGATCAGGACCCGGGATCAGGACCCAAGATCAGGACCAAGATCAGGACCCAGGATCAGACCCGGGATCAGGACCCAGGATCAGACCCGGGATCAGGACCCAAGATCAGGACCCAGGATCAGGACCCAAGATCAGGACCCAGGATCAGGACCCGGGATCAGGACCCGAGATCAGGACCCAGGATCAGGACCCGGGATCAGGACCCAAGATCAGGACCCGGGATCAGGACCCAAGATCAGACCCAGGATTCAGGACCAGGATCAGGACCCGGGATCAGGACCCAAGATCAGAACCCAGGCCAGATCAGATTTGATCCATGTGCAGGTTTTTTCCTGCAGCTCTCGAGGTTGAGGTCTGTGGCGAACACCGAGGACCCGTTGGGCCCTCCGTGGTTCTGGTGGACTGGGTTATCTCGTCCCCAGTGTGGACACTGATGGAATCTGAAAACCTTTTCCTGTCTGGTTCTGACGCAGAACTCAGAACCTCTCTGGAACCGGAGGATGAGACGTTCTGCGTGGTCTCCGCCTCATTGGACGTTCGAGTTTTCCCGAGCTTCCCAGGCTGCGACGTCAGAATCCGTCCAATGAGTCGGGAGTTAAACTGGGACGCTTCCTGCATCCGTTGCTATAGCGATCCATCTTTAACCCTTTACCCCCCCAGCTGTCCGGCTGATCGATCGCCCCCTTGTACCAACGTCTCTGCTGCTGCTTCGGGCTGTGAGGGAGGAAGACGAGGGTGCGTTCTTCATCTCGCTTCTGTGTTTTTTGTAAAGCTTTACACAAACCTTGTGAGGTTTATCAGGGGGGGGGGGCACCTCCCCTTTAGTGACATCACAACTTTTTTTCTGTGACATTTGTTTCCGTATCCGGACTACAGATCCAGATATAATCCCAATCTGGATTATGGTGGAACATTGTGAGATTTGATTGGCCTGTTGAATCCTGCTCACAGAGTCCAAAGTGAAGAATGTAGATCCGCCTCAGCGTTGGCCTTAGGACCCCCCCCCCACCCCCACCCCCCGCTCCTCTGCGGCAGCTCTTCTTCTCTTCAGTATTCCGAGCACGCCGGTGCAGCCGCCGTGATGACGGCGTTCTATTCCAGTTTCTCGTATTACGCTCTTGTTTATTCCCTGAGAATCAATCCCTAATCCGGCGTGGGTCAGAGCCGTGGAGGAATCGGATTATAATGGGAGAAATAGTGTGTGTGTGGGGGGGGGGGGCACTTACATAACAACTCCACACTTCCAAACATTGTTTCTGTTTGTGGCCCCTCCCTCCACAGGAACGGGTCTGAGGGACATGTGAGCGGGATTACGGCGTCCTGTATCAGAAATGAAGGTTTTATTCTGCCCTAAATCCCAGGGTGTGTGTGTGTGTGTGTGTGTGTGTGTGTGTGTGTGCACGTGTGATGCTAATCCCGCCGAGTCAGGCGAATCCAGGCTTTCCTCGTGTCAAACGCCGCCGATCTTACATCAACATCAACGCCTCCATCTGGATTGATCCAGAATCTCAGACGCCGTTTGAGACGCCTCACGTCCGTTTACTGATCAGCGATAAATCGCTTGTGAAACGATTACCAGGCTTCCCACGATGACTAATCGTGAGCCAAGCCGACGTGCGGCGTGTCTGAAAGCGCGTCGGACGCTTCGCCAGCCATCGACAGGCAGAAAGAGCAACAATCGTTAGCTCGCCATGCTAACCGCCGCAGAATAAACAAGCACAGTGAGCATTAAAGCCGCTGTGATCTCAAGTAGAAGGAAGGGCAGGCAGAGACCTCCCCCCCCCCCCCCCCCACATGAAAACTGCAGCTACTTTATGAAACAGACAAAATGGTTTCACCTCTGAGACTTATCAAACCGCCGTTCGTTGATTGAACCGTCTGCCTCCGTTCTTACCGAGGCGGCGTGCACAGAGAGCCCCCAGAGGCCGTGTGTGTGTGTGCGTGCGTGCGTGTGCGTGCATGTGCGTGCGTGCCTCCGGCGGTCACGTAGCGATGATTCAGGTGGAATGGCGTCGTTTCTTTCTCGCCTCCTCGGCGGCGGGAAGGCCGGTTTGCACCAGATGAGTTGACCGTTCTGTAAAACACGCCCACACGACTCGGTGGACCAATCACGGCTCTGCACGCCGTGTCTGGTCGACGTGCACATTTTCATTGGGAAGACAATCCCTCAACCGACTGGTGTCGTACAAATGTAGGAAACGGTGAAAGGTGCATCACGGCCTGCGTAACCATGACGACCGGTTTATTCCCTTCACTAAACCAAATACCGTTTCGTTTCTTTCTCTCTCTCTCCATCTTCAGGTTCCTTTCAAACGAGAGCGGGAAATCTCGCCGGACTTTCTCCACGGTTCCGCCGCCACTAGCGGGCCAAGCGGGTCGATGACGGGCGCCTCCGAGGAGAAGGCGTCGATGCTGTAATCGCCAAGTCTCGGGTTACAACCGCCAAAACATGCGTCCCTCCCTCGCCACCGCAGTCCTGCCCCCCAGGACCCGTTCCCACAACCCGCCCAACCTCTCGGTCGGGGGCCGCGAGCACCTGCCGGCTCCGCGGAGGCGCAGCCCGCACCTGCGGCACACGCTGAGCCCAGAGAACCTGCGGACCCTGGCGGAGAGGGGCGGCGCCGCCGCCGCGGACGCCGTCTCCGTGGCCAGCGGGCCCATCGGGCTCCCCCGGGCCAACAGCGACACCGACCTGGTGACCTCCACAGCCGGTCCTCGCTGACGGCCTCCACGCCGGAGTACACGCTGAGCCGCGGCCAGAACCTCGTCATATCCTGGACATCAAGGAGGAAGTGGACGCCACCGACTGGATCGGGCTGTACCACATCGGTGAGGCGACTATCAACGTAGACCAGACCTTCAAAATAAAAGCACGGGCACAATGGGCCTCGAACGCGACCTGGCCTCGGAGCTTTTCGGTTGATGCCAGCGCTCCACGATCGGGAGCTGAGAATAGCTTCCAGCTCTGAGTCGATACTGCAACGGGAGCAGCTGAGACCCCCCCACAGCTCCGGGGGGGGGGGGGGGGGGGGGCTGACTCGACACGGAGCAGCTCGGTGTACAATAACATCTGCACCATCGCAAAGCCTGCAGCCTCCGAGGAAAGACGCTCATCCTGCTTAGAGACGGGAATTTGGACGTTGACCTGCATCCCATCAGGGTGGAACGGAATGCAGGAGTAAATTTAAAATAGCGTCCAGAGTCCAGACGATCCAGAATTCTGCACTGATTCGTCACAAACTTTCATTTTTAGTTTTTCTCTTTAGGAATTTAGATTAGGACATTTTGTTTTTAGTTCATTAAGGAGACAAATGCCGTAACAGAAGGGTCATTTTCTCCTAAATCTTCTTTTTGAAAATGGGAGAGTCGCCCCCTGCTGGTCACTGGAAAGAACGCAAGATTTCCAGATTATATAATTTTACGACTAAAATCCAGAACCTCTAACTATTCTGCTTTTTGCATTTCTGACTATTTAACAGCCCAAAGAATCAGAGTCAGCTTTTGAGATCATCCCGACATAATTCTTTCCCCCCTCCTCTTTGTCAATCTGTCGTCGTGTGCGTTGTTCGAACCCGAGCTGCCGCCGTTTCCTCTGGCTTTAAAACGCCGCAAAGTGATGATCCAAAAACTGGAACACAAGACGATCCGACGAAGCAAAGCGGCGGAAGTCGTCTCTCTGTGCCGGATAATTGTCGGATTAATAAAGCGACTTCAGTTTGGAAATGTGAACGCTGACAGAACTCCTCTTGTCCAGATGAAACCAGTCCATCCAACGTGTGGGACTGCAAGAACCGAGGCGTGAATGGAACCCAGAAGGGCCAGATTGTCTGGAGGCTCGAGCCCGGGGCCTACTTTCTGGAACGTAAGTCACCGAAAGACGTGAGGTGATTTAGTTATTTCATGAATGATGATGATGATGATGATGAGAACAAAGGCCCACGTGTTTCCTCTGCAGCTGAGACCAAGATCTGCTTCAAGTACTACCACGGCGTGAGCGGCGCCCTGAGGGCCACGACCGCCTGCATCACCGTGAAGAACCCTTCGGCCCTGGTTCGTGTCGCTCGCTTTGAGAACCGGACGCGTGACGATTGAACGTTTACGTCAAACGAGTCGGGTTAAAGTCGGATCGGCAGAATACGTGTTCGCGTTCATTTAAGAGCGGTTCATTCTCGAGTTGTACGTAACGAAGCCTTGCTGCCGCCACGGCGACGCGAGCGAGGGGAGCGAGGGGTTAGCCCGCTCCTGCTAGCGCGCTCCCTGTGTGACGCCGTCTGTCCTCGCTCAGGTGGAGGGGCTGACGGAGCAGGTGGGCGTCGACCACCCGCGGAAACTGATCAGCTTCACGTTGACCGGTGAGTTCAGGGCTTTCTCTTTTGATCTCCTGACAGAAAGACAGAATAATATCAGTTTCCTGTCCGAGGTTAGACCGCGTTTGACCACCAGGATGTACCTGCACCCTTAAACCCGCCGCCGCCGGTGATCTGTCGCAGATCTTCGCGCCACCGGCCTGAAGAAGGGCATGTTCTTCAATCCGGATCCATACCTGAAGATGTCTATCCACCCCGGGAAGAGGAGCGTCTTCCCCGTCTTCAGCCACCACGGACAGGAACGCCGGTCGGCCATCATCGCCAACACCACCAACCCCACCTGGCACGGCGAGGTAAAAACGGCGGAGGCGTTCGAACGCCACGGAAATCCAGGCGCCGGTTGGAACTGCGCCGACGGCGTTTGTGTCCGGGTCCCCGCAGAAGTACACCTTCGTCGCGCTGATGACGGACATCCTGTGCATCGAGGTCAAGGACAAGTTCGCGAAAAGCCGTCCGATCATCAAACGCTTCCTCGGTCAGCTCGGCATCCCGGTGCAGCGGCTCCTCGAGAAGATACCCGGGTAGGTGGGACTCGAAACGCGAGGCGCGGCTCGTGTGGGACGCCGGCTTCACCCGGACGTGTCTCCGTGTCTTTGTCCAGAGTCCAGCCGGTCAGTTTCCCGCTGTGCCGCCGTCTGCCTACGGAGCTCGTTAGCGGTCAGCTGCAGTTCAAAGTGGAGCTCACCTCCACCGGCGCCGACGGTAAGTCTCCCAGTTCCGTTTCAGGTGTTTGCCTGATCTTTGGTTGAACTTGTTCCGCCTCCCGTAGGCGCCTCTCCCGACTCCATCATTGGCGCGTCGGCCTCGAACGGCGCTCCGGGGACTCCGTCCGACGACGAGGACCTGCCCCTCCACCTCCCGGGGGTGATTTCTGCAGGCCTTTCTCCGATTGGCCCCCAGGGCTCTCAAAGCGTGTGGGGGGGTGGCGCCGCGGCCTTTCCGGAAAAGAGTCTTCCTCTTGTTGCCGCCCAAGGTAAATTTGTTCGACCTGAAAGCGTGTCACGCCACGAGATGCTGCGGAGGTCACTCGCTGATGGCCTGGATGCTATCGAGGCCCCCAAGGGCCCCGGGGAGCGTCCGCTTGGCGCGGCCTCCCCCAGGCTCCGCTCCAGCTTCCCCACGCACACGAGGCTCAGCGCCATGTTGCACATCGATTCGGACGAGGACGAGGAAAGGTCCGGCTCCAACGACATCCTCCCGCTGCCACCGTCGCCGCTGCTGCTGATGAACGGTGAACCCCCAGAGGTCGATGACCCCGATGAAGACGACACATTTCCTGAGCTCCCACCGGAGCGTGGAGCGCTGGAACTCACCACGGGGGAGGAGCCTAGAGGTGGCGAGGCAGAAGACACCGCCCACGAGGCGGATGTCATGCAGGAGTTGAGGGCGGGTCAGGACTTGGAGGATGTTTTGGAGCCGGACGTCTTCTCTGAGGTGGAGGAGGCTGCTTGCACAGAGGCGGCGTCCCACAAGGCTGAGACCGAGGAACGGCGGGGGCCCGTGGAGGACGCCACCTCAGAGATGGACTCCTGCTCCATGACGACGGCGCCGCAGACCGTCTCCCCTTCGTCCGAGAGCTGCCCGATCACTCTGGTCGCAGCTGTGGTGAGTTCATTCTCTTCCCATGCGTCACGCGTTCACCCCAAGTGGCCATTTAGGGAACTGCAGGTTCTTATTGTAGCATCGGTAGTTGGCGCTTCATCCTCGCCTCTGATCTTCGTCGCTCTGGGGACTATTTTACAGGAAGCCGCAGAGGGAGCGGCGGCGGTGGCCATCGATCCGGGAGGAACGTTAATTTCTTGCACGCCGCCAACCAATCATGCGGTAGATGACGAAGACGATGGACGAGTCGTTATCGACGAGGCTGACGACGTTTCCCCGGCCGGCCAGCAACTGGAGGAGATGGAGGTCAATATGAGGAGGCTGAGTCTTCAGGTGGCCGGGGGCGTGGCTGGCGAGCAGGAAGGGGAGGGGACAAAGCCGCCCGAGGACGCCACGGAAACGGATGAAGAGGAAGGTGTGTTGATTTGGGTCGTTTTTTGGGAGAAGGATATTTGTTTGCGGCCCCTTTAAAGCCGAGCGGTTTCCGTGTTTAGGTGCGCACGTCAACGGCCACCCCGAGCGTTCCCTTCCTTCGGCGCGTCACGACATCCACCGGTACCAACGCGTGGACGAGCCGCTCCCCTCCAGTGAGTGTGTGTGTGTGTGCGCGTGTGTGCGCGTGTGCGTGCGCGTGTGCGTGTTCCCAACGCACGGATCCTTTTGATCCCCTCTCAGACTGGGAGGCTCGGATCGACAGCCACGGGAGGATCTTCTTCGTGGACCACGTGAACAGAACCACCACCTGGCAGCGTCCCACCGGACCTCCCGCCCCGCAGGGCCTGACCCGCTCCAGCTCCATTCAGCAGATGGAGCAGCTGAACCGCAGGTGGGCTCATCATCCCGGGGGGGGGGGGGCGGAGGACAGAAAGGAAACGCCCTCTTTTACATTCCGCTTTGATACGATTTGGACTTTCTTTCGCTCTGGGTCAAAGGTACCAGAGCATCAGGCGGACCATCACGAACAGCGACCGGGCCGAAGAGCCCCCGGCGGAGCCGCTCCCGGAGCCGGAGAGTGAACTGCTGCCTCAGTCCGTCTCTGGTCGGTTTCATCGCCTCCGCCGAGGAGCGTCCGTCTTCTGTTTGTTTGATCTCGATGAATAAAAACCTGAAGGTCCAACTCGGATCCCGTTTACGTTTTCAGAGCGGTCCGGATACCCGCCTGGATACAAAGAAATTAAAATGACAAAAATCTGGATTTTTTTTTCCATTTACTTATAATGGAGGATTTATATATTTTAAAATCGCATTCGATTCACTCACCAAAAATGATAAAGGGGTCCGAAAAATGTCTTCTGGTTCTGATCCAGAATGAGGTCAGGAACAAATATTACATTTTAACATTTCTGGATTCAAGAATCAGTTAAAAATAAACTCTGGTTCATTTTTGACTTTTCATGGTTGGTGTTTAAAGATACCGAGAACAATCTAGAACCTCCTGGTTCTGCCCCCCCCCGTCCTGATCCTCTGTTCCGTTGCAGACTACAGGCGAGACGGTCCGATCGCTCTGTCCTCCGGCCGCTCCCGTCTCTCCCTGCTGCTCCAGTCCCCCAGCGCCAAGTTCCTGTGCAGCCCGGACTTCTTCACTGTGCTGCATTCAAACCCCGTGAGTCCCCGCCCCTCCTCGAGGAGACGTTCCGTTGTCCTGCGCTCCTGAACGCAGCCTTTTCGCTCCCCCCCCCCCTGGACTGTAAACGTAAAAGTGCATCGTCAGCATTTTTCAGGGGAGATGAGACTTTATTTCGCTTCGCTGAGCGACGGCATAATTAAAGCGCCACCGTCTTCAATCTGGCAAATGTTGCCCCGCCCCTCTGTTGACCTTCACCTGTCTGCTGACTCCGCCCAGAGTGCCTACCGCATGTTTACGAGCAACACCTGCCTGAAGCACATGATCAGCAAGGTGCGTCGGGACGCCCACTACTTCGAGCGCTACCAGCACAACCGCGACCTCGTGACCTTCCTCAACACGTTCTCCAACAAGCAGCTGGAGCTTCCCCGCGGCTGGGAGATGAAGCACGACCACACGGGGAAGGTGCGCCCCGCCCACCCTCACCTGCGCTCGCGTCTTCGCCCGTTAATCCGTGCTCCGCTGTGGCCTCTCGACCCTCAGCCCTTCTTCGTGGATCACAACTGTCGCTCCACGACCTTCATCGACCCCCGGCTCCCCCTCCAGAGCTCCCGGTCCACCGGGCTTCTGGCCCACCGCCAGCACCTGAGCCGCCAGCGCAGCCACAGCGCCGGGGAGGTGAGGGGCGACGGACGGACCGACGGGTGGACGACGTGGAGGTGGGTCGGACTCGGGACCAGGAAGGACCTGACCTGTAGGGTCTCCTCTTGTCTCAGGTCGTGGACGACTCCCGCCGGGCCAACCCCGCCAGCATGCCCCGCCCCTCCAGCACCTTCAGCGGCTCCACCAGGAGCCAGTACCAGGACGCGGTTCCCGTGGGTAAGTCGCGCGCCGCAGGTACAGGTGAGTGTGAGCCGCCCCCCCCCCCCGGGACGCGGACGTGAACGCTCTGTCCCGATTCTCTCCAGCCTACAATGACAAGATAGTGGCGTTTCTACGGCAACCCAACGTGGTCGAGGTCCTGCAGGAGCGGCAGCCGGAGCTCGCCAGGAACCAGTCGCTCAAGTAGGTTCGGTGTTTGTCATCGGTCCATGATGATAATAATGGGTCTTCCTCTTACCATCATCATCATCAGTCACCCTGAACACACACTTGTGTGTGTGTGTGTGTGTGTGAGCAGGGAGAAGGTGCAGTTTATTCGCAGTGAAGGAGTCAGTGGGCTGGCTCGCCTCTCCAGCGACGCCGACCTCGTGATGCTGCTGAGGTGTGTGTGTGTGTGTGTGCGTGTGTGTGTGTGTGTGTGCGTGTGTGTGTGTGTGTGTGTGTGTGTGTGTGTGTGTGTGTGTGTGTGTGCGTGTGTGTGTGTGTGTGCGTGTGTGCGTGCGTGTGTCCTATTGGCTTTATCACCTCCAGAAACCTAATTCCCCTTCTCTCCTCTCCTCCTCCTTCGTCTCCAGCCTGTTTGAGGAGGAAGTGATGTCATACGTGCCGCCGTTACTCCACCCAAACTACTGCCTGTCGTCCCCCCAGAGCTCGCCCGGTGAGTCCGTTGTCTCTTTACCGCTCTCTCTCTTTTTAAGCACCTTCATTTCCACATTTGGTGCATTTGAATTGAGACCAAGACAAACCTGTCGCCTCCATTCGGTGCTCTCACGCTCCTGTTGTCGCCTCCCCTTCCCCCCCCCCCCCCCCCCCCCCCGCCTCCTCCATGCTGCAGGCACCCAGCGAGCCAACGCCCGCGCGCCGGCGCCCTACAAGCGGGACTTCGAGGCGAAGCTGAGGAACTTCTATCGGAAGCTGGAGACCAAAGGATACGGACAGGGACCGGGAAAAGTCAAGTAAGGAACGCCGACGGCAGACGGAGGTTTGGGTTGTTGGATGTTTACAGAACCGTGCGTGTGTGTGTGTGTGTGTGTGTGCGTGTGTGTGTGCGTGTGTGTGCGCGCTCCCAGGCTCGTCATACGCAGGGATCACCTCCTGGAGGACGCCTTCAACCAGATCATGTGTTACTCCCGTAAAGACCTGCAGAGGAGCAAACTCTACGTCAGCTTCGTGGGGGAGGACGGGTGAGGAAGCCCCGCCCCCCAGAGAGGAAGCCACGCCTTTATTTTGATGCAGAAACGGGACATGTCTGCACGGCGGTTTGTCTCCGGCTCCTACCGATGTCTCCTGTCATGTGTCCCCCCCCAGGCTGGACTACAGCGGGCCCTCCCGGGAGTTCTTCTTCCTGGTGTCCAGAGAACTGTTCAACCCGTACTACGGCCTGTTTGAGTACTCGGCCAACGACACCTACACCGTCCAGATCAGCCCCATGTCTGCCTTTGTGGACAACCACCACGAATGGTGAGGCCCCGCCTCCGGAACGTCGAAATGGAGCGCCCCTCCGCTGGCCGCGGCGTGACGCCGGTGTTTCCTGCGGTGTGTCCAGGTTCCGCTTCAGTGGGCGTATCCTGGGCCTGGTTCTGGTCCACCAGTACCTGCTGGACGCCTTCTTTACCCGACCCTTCTACAAGGGGCTCCTCCGGATGTAGGTCCCGCCAGCTGGCGCTTCCTGTTGTCCATCAGGCGTTCAACCTTTAGCCTCCCCTGGCTGGCGAGTCGGAGCAGGCAATCGATCCCTGATTGATCCCCCCCCCTCCTGCAGTCCGTGTGACCTGAGCGACCTGGAGTTCCTGGACGAGGAGTTCCACCAGAGCCTCCAGTGGATGAAGGACAACGACATCGAGGACATGCTGGACCTCACCTTCACCGTCAACGAGGAGGTCTTCGGACAGGTGGGGGCGGAGCTCGGGAGCGTCCGTGGCTTTACACCCGCACACGGATCGGGCTTTAAAGGCGCGGCTCTGCAGATTACAGAGCGAGAGCTGAAGCCGGGCGGCGCCGGCATCCCGGTGTCGGAGAAGAACAAGAAGGAGTACATCGAGCGAATGGTGAAGTGGCGAATCGAGAGGGGAGTGGCCCAGCAGACGGAGAGCCTGGTCCGAGGGTTCTACGAGGTACAGCGGAACACGACGGGAACACGTGGATCACCGGGACCCTCGCTTTTAACTGGCGGTGGGAGGAGGCGGGATCCAAGCTCCACCCCCTTGGGATCTGATCCTAGAAACGCCGCTAGTTCCCTCCCACCCCACGTCTTCTGGCGTGCGTTCACGCATGTGTGTGTGTGTGTGTGTGTGTGTGTGTGTGTTTGTCAGGTGGTGGATGTGCGACTGGTGTCCGTGTTCGATGCCCGGGAGCTGGAGCTGGTGATCGCCGGCACCGCCGAGATCGACCTGGCGGACTGGAGGAACAACACGGAATACCGGGGAGGTACTTCTAACGTCCCAAATGAAGCGGAAGCTTCTGACTCATGCACCACCATCATCATCATCATCATCATCATCCATCTCCCCTCAGGTTACCATGACAACCACATAGTGATCCGCTGGTTCTGGGCTGCCGTGGAGAGGTTCAACAACGAGCAGAGGCTCAGGCTGCTGCAGGTAGGTCACGTGGGCGCCCCCGTGTGGCGGCGAGGGGTTCCTCTTTTTCCTGGGGGTGTTTCTTTTGGGGTGGGGGCGCTGATTGATTTATTCGTCCTTCTCATCTCTAGTTCGTGACGGGAACCTCCAGCATTCCCTACGAGGGATTCGCCTCCCTTCGGGGCAGCAACGGGCCACGCAGGTTCTGCGTGGAGAAGTGGGGCAAAATCACCTCCTTACCCAGGTAGGCTGTCCGGCGGAAGGACGGGGCATGAAGTATTGATTACCAATCTGTTGAGGAGCGTCTTTAAGGATGCGAGAGACTAAACGCTCTGACCCTCACTGCGTTGTGAACCAGACTTTCGCTTCTTGCTTGTTTCGTACATGGACGTTTAAATGTTGGACACGCAGCAGCTGTGGTTCTGTCCGTCCTGACGACCGTCTGGTCCAATCGCCTCTGCAGGGCTCACACCTGCTTCAACCGCCTGGACCTCCCGCCGTACCCGTCCTTCTCCATGCTCTACGAGAAGCTGGTCACCGCCGTGGAGGAGACGAGCACCTTCGGTTTGGAGTAGCGTCTTCGTCTTCATCTTCGTTTCTGAGCGGAGGGACGCTGAAATTCGACTGTCATCGGGACTCCTCCCGGTTCCCCCGCCTTCCTCTCACCTGGCCGGCGGGCGGCGGGTTGGACGGCGTGCAGAGCGGCTCTGAGTCACGCGTGTGCTTTATCTCCTCAGCTAAAGGCCTTGTTCCCTGGACTCCTCCCAGACGCAGCTCCTCCTGGACCTCCTCTAAACGGTGTTCTGTCTGCACCGGAGCTGCAGCATTATGAACGCACGCACGCACACACACACACGCACGCACACACACCCACACCCACACACGCACGCACACACACACAGCGACAACAACACAGTTGCATAAAACCATGTTTTTATGTTTAGAAAACATTCTTTTTCCACTGGCGCATTTCCTCACAAACCATCGGAGACATTTGTGGGCCGTCGTCATGACAACGGGTGCTGGAATCAGCATGAGTTGAATATTTTGTTTACCAGCTGTTTGCAATAATCGGATCAAACAACAACAGTTCAGATATTACGTGTTTTTGCTAAATAGAACATGAAAGTCTGCGTTTACTGACGACTGCAGCGACTCCCGTTCTTCCCAGAGACCTGATCCTGATCCTGATCCTGATCCGGTTTCTGGCAGCATTCCTGAGGAATCCTATCCTATTCCTCACAAAGGCCTCCAGTTCTGGAACAGTCCCAGGTTATGGCATTCTATCAGCCAACTGTGACGGCCTCTGGAACGATCCAGGACTTCTTCTGGAACCGGGTCTTGGTGGACTCTGAGCCTCCTGAGTCTGTTCTAGATGGTTCTGGGCTTTCTGTTGGGCCGTCGGAGGGGGGGGGAACGCTTCTGCAACACATTTCAACGTGTCTCTGATGAATCATTTGGACTCTAGTCGTCAGTAAAAACAGAGTTTCGTGTTGAATATGGAAAAAAAACTATCAGATCTGTTGCATTTAAATATTTGAACTGATCATGTTAGATTCTGTCGGAGCGAAGGCTGATAAATCGATTTACAGGCCGCGGGAATAAGAAACTGTTGCTTCCTCTCACTCTCTGCTGGAGCAGAAGTCTTTCACACATTTATCACGCAGAACATGACACATAACCCCCCCCCCCCCCTTCCCCGGCCAATGAGAGTGATGAATGTATTAACCTCAAGCAGCTCTGATCGGCCCCTGAAAATGGATTGAAGGAGGAAAACTGAATGAAAAGGCAACGAGGCGGCTGCAGGAGTCGGGTCGGGCTGCAGTGGGGGGATTGTTTTAGTGCCTCTTGGAGTGTAAAGTGAAATTAAGGGACGTCATTTTATTCCCTTATTCCAAGCGTCTCAAATCAAAGATGAAAGTTTAAAAGTGATGCTTTAAATTCTCCACCAGGAGGCAGTATTGAGCTACCAGTGCATAAAAAACAAACAAACAGAACCAGAAATCTCCTCGAATGACCTGACCTGACCGGGTCTGACGTCACCAGGCGGTATGGATACTGCGCCTCAGAGCTTCGGCCTCCGTGCCAGACAATGGGGCTGACCTGAAAGCATGGGATGAAAGAAGTCTGGACCTGGAGCGGGACCCAAACCCTGGGGGCCCTTCTCACCCCGTCCTAGATACACACAAATGCTGTTTTCTATGGGGTGCAGGATTACGCCCGCTGCACAGAGTCCTGTGGGAGTGACGCCGCAGGGGCTGGATCAGCGCTTAGACAGCCCCCCATGTGATGGCAGATGTGGAGGCAGACTTTGGCACCCCCCCCCCCCCCCCTCCCGGTCCAATACTGCATGCGGGATCCCCCTGGTCAGCTCTGTGAGCCGCCCTGGGCCAGAATCCCCTACGTGGCGTTGTGTTCTAGCTCGATATTGCATGCAGAATTAGTGCAACACACTGTCCTTACTATCCTTTTTATTTGCATGAGGATATCCGTTGAGAATAAAGGGCGAGGGAGGCGGTGGTTTGGTCACTCTGGTCGCGGCGCCCGATGGCTGACCCCCGTGGGAGCAGGCTGTCATGATTCTGTGAAATGTGCACATGTTTGTGTTCCATACGTGGTCCTGTTTGTCTCTTTGTGTATATATGTCTGTCCTGTTGTGTGTATAAATATATATTTTGCACCGAATGTACCAAAGGTTTGGGGCTTGCAAAGTCAACTATTCGGCCTGCCGTCTATTTCAATTCAACAACCCCCCCCCACAGAAGACCGGTAATCGGTTATTTATTCCACAAATGAAGACCCTTTCACCTCTTTACTTTCCTAATACAGGAACCAGCTCCGGTTTTCAGAATTCCACTCTATGCAAAGCTCCTGTTTGTGTGTCTTCATTTCACCCCGATGATTGTAATAAAACAGGAAATTTAAAAATGAAATTTAAACAAGTTTTTTTTTTTTTTAAATCTTCAGGCAATATAGAGGAACAAATGTTACGGTAACTTTGTGAAGATACAGACATCATGCATTAGAACTGTAGAGATGATAGCCTGCGTGCAGAGAAGAGATTCACTTCATGTTAAAATTAACATGACTTGTCAATAAATTAGGTCATAATGTCATCAATATAAAATAAAACATTTTATTTTCTATGTCAAAAATATTAAGATGCGTCACAAAATGAGATACTAAATCTTAATATTGATTTAAAATTTAATCTGTTTTTTCAAAGTCTTCAGGAAGACCCTTACTAAAATTAAGATGATCTAAATATATTGTGCATTTTCTGTTTGTTATGTTTCTACATTACGAAGGAAGAGCCTCTAAACTATTGGTGACGTCACGGCTCTTCAAATTAAATGATCCGTGAGATAAAAACAAAGTATTGATACATTTGGACGCTGAAATATTAAACCCACTTATATAATACATTGTTAAAATATATAAACTATCAACTTTTAACAATTTGACGCATCTGAAATAAGTTAAAGTTAAATCCTTCCTACATGACGTATTTAGTTTTATTTATTTTATCCTCCTTTTATCACCGCGTCTCTTTTAGCGAAAGGTTTTCATCTGTTTCGGTGTCTTTATTGAATTAAATTAAATCTGTTTATTACGTAAATCTATTTTTGTTCAAGCGACCCAGCCTCCCGTTTTTCAAATGTAACCGGACTGCGCATGCGCCGCGCAGTGACGCGTCGACAAAGTGTCAAACAGAGGAGACGTAAAAAAAATGACCGAAAACGACCGACATGAACTTGTCGGGACGTTTAACCGTCTCGCGCTGTGGCAGTTCGGATAAAGTCCGGTCGAAGTCGCCCGCGAGGTTCCGGATCTTCGCGCATCTTCGCGCATCTTCGGACTGAGTTCGGGAAGTTCGTTTGAAGTGACTTTTTCTTTTCTTTTTTTTGAACCGGCCGACATTGACCGTCGAGCTAACCCAGCGACGGTTGAGCTAGCTTGCGGTCCGTCGACTAGCAAACCGGCGCCAGTACGGAAGCCGGCTGGGTTGGCGTGAACATGTAGCCTAGCCTAGCCTAGCCTCGCCGAGTCCACACTGGTCCGGTGTTAGCCGCTTCGCTCAGCTTTGCGGTCCATCGCTCGGTTAGCTAACGTTCGTCGGTGTCGGGGCAGCCGACGGCGGGACGTCCCGGGGGGGGGGGGGATGTCTCGGAGGCGGCTGGACAGCCGCGGCGGGCTCTCCGCCGGGCTCCTCTGCGAAGTCCAGACCCCGATCAGCACGGACCCGATGGAGAGTGTGTTTGTGATCACGGGAGAGCTCGGCAGGTGAGTAAACCGATTCAACCCGAGTTCCAGACGCGTTGCTTCGGGTACAGTTCCGACGTTAGAGGGTCAAAAGTTCGGCTATTCTTCTGATTCGACCTCTATAATCTGGACCCGGAACCAGTCGGGGACGTGAACGGTAAATTAAAGTAGGATTAACGGGGAGATCCAAACGGTGCGAGGGTCCGGGCTCGTACCGGTATTACATAAAGTACCGGAGTGTTTAGTTTCCACTTACGCCAAAGAAATGGAGAGAAATGATCAGAACTTTACGTTTATGTCTTTAATCTGTTTATGGTCTGCTTGTCATGACGTCATCAGCGCCAATCATTCCCATTTGGAACCACAAATCCAAACGGAAGTTGATTTTCTCTTTTGAGTAGTTGCTATTTGTGGTGTTTACGCACAACAGACGGGTGGTGAGATCATAAACGCACAACAGACGGGTGGTGAGTTCGGTAAACGCACAACAGACGGGTGGTGAGATCAGTAAACGCACAACAGACGGGTGGTGAGATCATAAACGCACGACAGACGGGTGGTGAGATCATAAACGCACGACAGACGGGTGGTGAGATCATAAACGCACAACAGACGGGTGGTGAGATCATAAATGCACAACAGACGGGTGGTGAGATCATAAACGCACAACAGACGGGTGGTGAGATCATAAACGCACAACAGACGGGTGGTGAGATCAGTAAACGCACAACAGACGGGTGGTGAGTTCAGTAAACGCACAACAGACGGGTGGTGAGATCAGTAAACGCACAACAGACGGGTGGTGAGTTCAGTAAACGCACAACAGACGGGTGGTGAGTTCAGTAAACGCACAACAGACGGGTGGTGAGATCAGTAAACGCACAACAGACGGGTGGTGAGTTCAGTAAACGCACAACAGACGGGTGGTGAGATCATAAACGCACAACAGACGGGTGGTGAGTTCAGTAAACGCACAACAGACGGGTGGTGAGTTCAGTAAACGCACAACAGACGGGTGGTGAGTTCAGTAAACGCACAACAGACGGGTGGTGAGATCATAAACGCACAACAGACGGGTGGTGAGTTCAGTAAACGCACAACAGACGGGTGGTGAGATCAGTAAACGCACAACAGACGGGTGGTGAGTTCAGTAAACGCACAACAGACGGGTGGTGAGATCATAAACGCACAACAGACGGGTGGTGAGTTCAGTAAACGCACAACAGACGGGTGGTGAGATCATAAACGCACAACAGACGACGGGGGACACTCTTCTCGTCTCTGTTCTCTGGACTTGTTGATGAGGACTATCTGCGTTTGGACTCTGGACCTCTTGGACCGCCGGTGGATCTGATTGCGTCACGGCGGACCTTTGCCGTGTGTTTGTGTGTTTGTGTCGCCGCGCGGGTGCCGTGGCAACGCGTAATGGTCGGCGATCACAGCCGAAGCGTTTTGAGGTGTGTTTGAGTTTGAGTGTGTTGTTGTGATGTTACACACAGGAAGTGGGTACGTGTGGAAAACCACACTGTAAAAGGAGGAACCACAACCAGCCGCTTTTGTTTTGGTTTTTATTTGTCAGAAAACAAGAAGTTTTCAGGAGAACGAGACAAATCCAATCTAAATTAGACTCCGACCCATCTTCAGGTTCTGATTCAGCGGCTTTTTCTGTAATCCTGTTAACAGACAAATAAGAAAACCCGTCAACAACAGAGCCAAATATGGGCTTAGCGTAGCATAAAACTAGCGTCAGTCAGCGCTAACGGGGCCGCGTGTAAATCCTGGATATGTTCCAAGACGCCGGACGAAGCATTCAGAATGAGTTCTTCTATTTATTCCCGCTGCTGATCAATAATTAAGCGGCGATGTGGCCGATGTTAAAATGGATCAGCGCCATTGTTCTATTCCTGAGGAGGAGGATAGAACCTAGAACCTTCAGCCGCGTTATTTTTGGGTTCCTCTATTGTTTCAGGCCTCGAAAGGCCTTGAATTACACGAAGTGTTCTGGCGGAGGCGGCGGTATTTAGACGGTACCAGCCGACCCGGCGCCGCCGCCGCGTACGACCCGAAGGATGTGAGGTCGTGTCCCTGAACGCCCGTCCTCCCGCTGCGTCCTAGGGGGAAGTTCGCCGTGGTGAAGCGCTGCATGGAGAAGGCCACGGGCAAAGTGTTCGCCGCCAAGTTCCTCCGGAAGAGGAGGCGAGGTCGCGACTGCCGGGCCGAGGTCACCCACGAGATGGCCGTGCTGGAGATGACCCGCAGCAACGCCCGGGTGGTCAACCTGCACGCCGCGTACGAGACGGACCACGACATCGTCCTGGTGCTGGAATAGTGAGTCTCTCCGTTTCACGTGCGGCGTGAAAGGACAAAGGACAAAGTCCTGTTTGTCCAGTCTGGGGACGCCGCCGCCGCCGCCGCGCCTCGTCTCAATCTCATTCCCTCAGAACGGGTTTGTCAGGATTCGCCCGCGAGATTAACTGACCTCTCCCGTCCAATCAAACGAGACGTCTTTTCTTTTTGTTGTTGTCGATTTTGTTTCTTCGTATCGACAAAACCGAAACGTCACGCCTTTTTTTTTAGAGGTCGCTGTCGGCGCCGCTTGAATCCCCCCCGGGAGGACGAGGACCGGCTGATTGTCCCTGCTGTAACCCCGGAGGCGGGAGGAATGTAATCAGATTACACCGCCGCCGTCCTCCCGGGGCTTTTGTTTCAGCGAGGAGGTTTAAGGTTGCTCTCCTGCTCAGTAACGATGATCGAACCCGTGACCCTCTGGGGGTGTGTGTGTGTGTGTGTGTGTGTGTGTGTGTGTGTTTTATCTTTGCCCAGCGCGGCGGGCGGCGAGATATTTGACCACTGCGTGTCCGAGGAGCTCCTGCCGGAGGCGCAGATCATCCGTCTGATCCGGCAGACGCTGGAGGGCGTCCACCTGCTGCACCAGAGCAACCTGGTGCACCTGGACCTGAAGGTCTGCGCGCGCACACACACACACACACACGCACACACACACACACACACACACACACACCCTCACCACCACCCGATGCGTTCACGCGAGAACCGAATCCTCTCCCCGTTTGTTCTCCTCCAGCCTCAGAACATCCTGCTGACCAGCCTGTGTCCTCCAGGAGACATAAAGATCGTAGACTTCGGCCTGGCGCGCCGGCTGGGCGCGGTCGGAGAGCTCCGAGAGATCCTCGGAACGCCGGAATACGTGGGTAGGTGCAGTTCAGAACCTCGCCACCCTCTCGAGCGTCCCGCCCGCGGCTGACGTTCTCTTCGCGTCTTCGTCTGCAGCTCCAGAGATCCTGAATTACGAGCCGATCACGACAGCGACCGATCTCTGGTGAGGGGCGGAGTTAAAGGGCCCGCAGGCGGGGCCTAACTGTAGGAAAATGCTTGCGTGAAACGCTCTGACTGTCCTTCGTCGCCGCCGCCGCCGTCGTCTTCCTCAGGAGCGTGGGCGTCATCGCCTACATGCTGGTGACGGGCGAGTCCCCGTTCGCCGGGGACGACAAGCAGGAGACGTTTCTGAACGTGTCCCAGGTCAACGTGGACTACAGCAGGGACGCCTTCTCCAGGGTGTCGGAGCTCGCCGTGGACTTCGTCCGGAAGCTGCTGGTCAAAGCGCCCGAGTGAGTAACGAGATCCTGCTCTGCGATTGGCCCACGCCCCGCGGCCCGTTTGCCGGTCCCTGACCGTTTCTGCCGTGTTCCGATCCAGGGACCGGCCCAGCGCCGCCGAGTGCATGAGCCACCCCTGGCTGTGGCAGCAGCACCTGTGCCTGAGCCCCGACCCCGCCTCCAGCCGGCCCGCCCGAGAAAGGAGCTGCGGCGCCAAGTGGGCGGCGCCGCCCGAAGACCCCGAAGACAAGGAGAACTTCCTGGAGTCGCCCCACTCTCACGCAAAGAGGTTCCGATTCGACGAGGAAAGGCCGCCCGCTGGAGACGGTGACTTTTGAAACGGTGAAATGGGGGGGGGGGGGGGGGTCCAGCTCGCCGCCACTCAAAACCTCTCGTTGTGTTTCCTCTTCCTGCATCGACCAATGAGACCAAAGATAACGGATGAATCCGCGTCCAATAATATCACAGGGTGTGTTTGAGCTAAAGTATTTAATACGCGTCATTGCTAAAAATCTCGGGGGGGGGCTGATGAAGGCTAGTGACGAGGAGCACTCCTCTGGACCGGAGCCGTGTGACGCGACCAGGAAGTCTGCTCGTGTCCTGCGGTGGGACTGATGCATTGTGGGAAGCCAGCGGCTGTCTCTCGGATTATTGCTGTGTTTCAAGCTGGACTTTTGACTTCCAAGAACAACCAGCAGAGGGACAGAATCGCTTCCTTCTCCTGTCCTCTCCGGTCCTCTCTTCCGTCTGCGTTCCTCTCGGTCAGACTCTCTCCTCGTCTGCTAAAGCACAAGTCTCTAAATCTAGCTCAGGGTTAAACGTGAAGGTGTGATTCTCCGTGTGATTCTATTCAGGTTATTATCTAGTAAAATCTGCTGACACTCCTTTTGGATAGAAACTTTAAAGGGATAGTTCGCCCCAGAACCAGCTATGCATTCAGGTGTCGCCGTTGACCTTGTCGTGTCGCGTGGAGACGTCGGACGTCTCTCTGACGGGACGGAGCGAGATTCTAGATTCTTTTTGGCGCTGAAAGCAAAAAAAAAACGATTTCAGGAAAACGTCCAGCCAGAAGTGATGTCGCGGCGACTCGGGATAATCCACGCTCGCGTCTGCGTGACCTTTCACGCGTCTTTAACGTACTTCTTCTTCTTTGAATTTGCTTTTTTTAATCTCATCACATCGTCACGTCACATATTTTTCCCGCCGACAGTTATTAGGCTAAGCTAAGCTAAGCTAGCGAGGATGTCGTCACTTTCTACACAATGCTAATAGTTCCAGTGTGAAACTCTTCCTCACTTGTTTATCACGAGCCGCTGAGTCATCATTTCTGGACAAACGTGTCGGGGCGTGTCTGTCGCATTCTGCTCGAGAAGCAGGAAACGGAAAGTTTAACTTGTTTTATTTATTGTGGGTTGGTTTAACTTTTACAGCTCGACAGTTGCGAAACGCTCCGACCGCCACGTCGAACAGGAAGTTCCTCTTTGTCCGCCCGCAGAGGAGAAACGTGCCTTTAGCCGTTAGCTCCGGTTAGCTTCACCTTCCTGTTCTCATCTCGTTCCGTTGTTCTATTAGACTATTTATGTGCTGGAGTTGTGCGTTTTGTGTAGACGGCGTCGCTCACGTCTCGTCAGGAAGCGTTGGGAAGACGATAAAAGGTGTTATTTAAAGCGAGAAGCTGCTGCCTGGGAAGGATGGTCGTCCGTAGGTGGGACTGGGAAGTAAAGCCGACGGTTGTGTTCAGGAGGAGGATGAGATGGGAGGCGGAACCTTCGCATGAGATGTTTAAAGGAACCGTTCCAAAGGTAGTGAGGGGGGGACGGGACGGTGATTCCAGAGTTGTTTGAGGAAGTTTGTCCCGATCGGCTGACGGAACGGTGCCGAACGTGAAACCCGAGCTGCTCATTCCTGGTGCCGTTTTGTGCCGGAGTACGATGACGTCGTCGTGTTTGTTGTTGCTACAATGGCCTTTGTGCTGCGAGCTGGGCGTGTCCAGCCGCCGCCGCCGCCGCCATGCTGCCGTCCTCGAACTGCAAGAGCATTCCTCCCAGACAGGCGAAGCGTTTCTCGTTCCTGTTCCTGCTGGAGAAACGAGGTTTAAAACCTGCAGGGAGAGGGCGGGGATTGTTGTGCGGCGCCGTGATGTCATCGCTGGACCCCGCCGTGACACTGAAGGATAGTCAGATCGACTCAAACCAGCCACGAGCAAATAAATGTTCAAGAGATGTTTGTTTATTTTGCATTTTATGTTTTTTTAATGTATTCTGATCCTGAAATTACTATAAAAAAAAAGAATCCGTACTGTATCCTGATCCAAGCTAACACGTAAACATCAAACAAACCGGTCGAGCTCATTAAAGGTTGTAGAAAACATCTCGCGTCGTCAATGATTTAAATATCAGCTTCGGCATCTGGAACACGATCTTTAAATATCACAGGAAGTGGAGAACCAAACGGAACGTTTCAGCTACATCCAGTGAACGATGCTACGACGATAGCGACTGTTTGTCGAAAAAAACAAAATGGAGGTGAATTCAAATGAGACGACCGTGGGAACGACGGTGCAGCTCGATCCAGAACCGTCGTCTCCGACACAGAGCCACGAGGTCCGGCCTCAGAACTCCCGAATGACCCGGAAGTGGTTCTCAATGGAGGGCGGCTCGTCCTCAAAGTGCAGCCTCTTCCTCGGACCGGCGCCGAACTCCTCCAGGGTCTGAACGAAGCAGCCGTGCTCGCGTCCCACCCAGGTCCGCATCGGGTCACGCACCTCGTACGGGGTCACGTGGGCGTGCACCGACACGCCGCTGGAGGCCAGCTCCTTCAGCACCTGGCGGTCCGTCACCCAGGTGGCGCTGCCTCCCGGGTGGCCGCCGTCCAGCCAGAACATGTCCGTGATCCGACTGAGGAAGGGCGCCGCCTGCGGGTCGAGACGGGCGCCGGGCAGCTCGTACAGCATCTGGTTCAGG
Source organism: Brachionichthys hirsutus (assembly GCF_040956055.1). Lineage (NCBI taxonomy): Eukaryota > Metazoa > Chordata > Actinopteri > Lophiiformes > Brachionichthyidae > Brachionichthys > Brachionichthys hirsutus. Next base: position 12,505,758 of record NC_090908.1, on the reverse strand, counting down.
ACCACGCAGCCTTTGCTGAAGCCCACCAGGATCAGCGAGAACTCTGAGGGGATGCTGTCAGCGCCTCCCTGTGGCTGGAGGGGGTTCTGCAGGTCGGCTCGCTCCATGCCGTGACTCAGCAGGGCCCTGCAATCACGAGAACTTTTACAACATTTCACCGGTCAAACGGCAGGAAGCCCTGCTCAAAGTGTTTCTGCTGCCCCCCAGTGGTCGAAAAGTGTAACCACAACCAATTAGTAAGGAAGATGGAAAATGCTCTTCCTCATTTTTAAGGGATAAACATGAGTTCCTGTGGAACTGCAATATAAAGAAATTTTACCAGATCAGACGCAGAAAGTGTTTTAGAAATGTACAGATCAGAAATTCTCCTCATTTTAGAGCATTTGAGGATCTTTGGGGAAACCTGAGGTGAGGAATCGCTCCCGAGTCCGGCGAGTAAGACGAGTGCTCCGGTGCCCCGAACGTGTTGCTCTCCACAAAGTTGAGGTAGCAGGTGAACTTGTGGAGATACATGTGGGACGCTCGGACCACCCAAACATGTCTGCCTGGGAACCGGCGGCCCAGGATGAGGGCGACCTGCTCCAGACTCCAGGCGACCCACTGGGACCCGTCGGGCTGCTGGGACATCTCCTCCTGGAAGTTCTGCCCGGAGACAGGAGAGACTTGAAGGATGACATAAGAATACGCGGATATTAACACGTGTTATAACTCACAATAAGTCATAAAGGTTATAACCTTACGAATAAACTCATCTTTACGTCAGTGCCAGAGGAAGCCAAGCGTGAAGGGCTCAAACACCTGCTGTCCTCGTGCACGCAATCAATAGACAACATGCACGAGCTTCGTCACGCTCACCTGGATGTCTCCGTGGAAAAACACGACGTGCGCGTTGCCGCTTCTCTCCGTGGGGGAGTGGAGCTCGTCGGGCCGGAGGAGCAGCAGGTCGTTCACTCGGCCCGGGTCGCGTCCGGGGACCGACGGCAGCTTCTGGAGCCTCCGCCACGGACTCCCGCAGCGCGGCCTGCCGCCGAGCGACGCGCCCCGCCCCGCGGATGTCGTCGCTTCCACAGAAGTCATCGTCTCGGCCGCTTTTATCCAAAGGGACGCCCGCTACAAAGTGCTCGTCCAGCTAGCATGAACTCTAAAGCAGCTAGCCGAGTGACGCTAGCCGCTCCTGCTAACGACGCTAGCATCAGCGAATACACGCACGATAAACTGCGCTGTGTCCGCCGTCTGTCTCATAATGCGTGATTTCCAGAAGAAACTTTCACTCGAAATATTTCAGTTTGGGGTCCATCTGTCCGCGAAGAGGCGCTGTTTAACGAAAACTAGCTAACGAGCTAGCAGACGCCGGCGGGGACTCTTCTGCGCATGTCTGTTTTCGTTCCCCCAATCCAAAGCTACTTGCGTGGCCGTGACGCAGCGATGATTCACTGATGTGCACTTCCGGTTTCGACAATTCGTTCGACCGAAAAAAATTGAAAGTGATTTAAAGAATTTTCATATATTAGTAGATAATTAAACTTATAAAAATTGATATGAGTCTCTAAAAAAAAAGGTATAATGAAGTAAACAGGGATAATATAAATGTAATAATATTTGACTAGCCAATATCCTTATCTTCGTAGATTAATACTGTAACAGTTATTTTGTTAAATTTTGTTAACAATTACTAAGTATTCAAAGACATTGTAATTAACATGTCATACCTTCAACATAAAAAAAGTGATTAAAAAAAAAAAAGACCAACATAAATCTTTGATTGTACAAAATACTTAATCATTCAAAAGCAGTACGGCGCGAAACGACAAAGGGACGCGTTCGCAGGAGGGAACTATCTTGAGCTGAACGCTCATCTTTGGTCCGACATACTTAAGTCCGCTTGTAAACACGCTGCGTTTGGGTCGAGCTGCAGACTGTCCGGTACCGGTAACGACTTAAAGACGTCAGAAAACGCACTGCGCATGTCTGCTCTGACAAAAACCTGCAACAACGCAAGTATCCCGCACGTCACGGCGTGACTTTGGTTTTCACCGCCAGACCGTTAAAAAGGGGGAGAGAGAGAGAGAGAGAGAGAGAGCTGATCCGAGTTTGGACTTTGAAATGTTCTGTCGTTGTTTTACGAACCAACAGATCAGCTGTCTTAAAGCACGTTTAGATCATTACGAAACGGCAACGGTTTCAGACATGGGCATTATTGTAGTAGTAGTACTAGTACACAGTAGTAGTACACAGTAATAGTAAAAGTGGCAGAAATCACCGGTTTTCAACCAAAACCCGAGAACACGGGTCTCGTGCAGAAACATTTCAAGCTGATCGCAGACGTTCGCTCTAATATTGATCGTTTTCGTGACACCAAACAGCCGGGGCTTCGTTGCTGCAGAGGAGACATGACCTCGAGTCCTCTGGGCCGAAGGCTGGTGGCGTGTCTGCTCAACGTCTCCGAGGGGCGGAGACGCCAGCTGGTGGAGACGGTGGCCAGGGCGGCGCTCTACGACCCCGAGGGCAAGTCTGGGTCCCCCTTCCGTCCCGTAAACTACGCCGCGTGTCTCCGTCCCGTCTCGCCGTCAACCGAGAAGCATCGGATTAGAAAACGGGCGCGTTTTACACAATTAGAGATTAAGGTTCCGCTTTATCCTGCGTTTAACGGGTTCCTTCCCGGGTTCCTTAATCCAGACCCCTCAGGAACAGAAACCGCCCCCGGATTAAAACACAGCATCATCCCGGGAGGTGATAAAACACCCAGTGAAAACAAATAACGTCACATCCTCCTCTTCCTCCTCTTCCTCGCGACGCTCCTGGTCCGACGGACGTTTTACGGCGCCTCCGTTCTTCATCAGGGGCGAGACGGGCGGCGGCCACCGTGCTGAACATCTTCTACGACCGCGACTACAACCGTTCGGTCATCACCATCGCGGCGGGCATCGACGCCATCGGTAGGTCGGGAGGGACGGGGACGCCGGCGAGGACGACCCGGCTCTAGATTTCTGACCCGTTTCCAGGGGACGCCGTCCTCTCTGCCTGCGAGGAAGCCTGCAGGCTCATCGACATGCGGGACCACACGGGGGCTCACCCCTGCATGGGCGCCGTCGACCTCGTCCCCATCTACCCTCTGGGGGAGGACGTGGGACCGGAGGACTGCGCCAGAGAGGCCCGGGGTGAGAGACGAGTGTCGTCGTCCCCCCCCCCCCCCGGGTGTATTTGTCTGTGTGCTCTGAAACGTGTCTGTTCTCGCCGGGGGGGGGGGTCCCAGCTGTGGCCCAGGGCCTGACGGAGCGTGTCCACGGCGCCAGCGTCTTCCTGTTTGGATGGGCAGACGCTCCTCTTCATCGGGGGCTGGCACAGAGGAGGAAGGAGATGGGCTGGTTCAGGGAGACGACGGACGGCGGGCCTCGACCACAGAGACGGTTCGGCCTCACGGGTGAGTCCGAGACGGACGTCTTCCTGGCGGGAATCGTTTCCCGGACGACGGTCGCCCCTCCCCCCCCCCAACTTTACCCCCCTTCCGTGACGTTCTGCAGGTGTCGGCGCCAGCCCGTACGTCATGAACTGCAACGTCACCATCGACACCCGGGACATCGCCGCGGGACGCAGCATCGCCGCGGCCATCAGGGAGTCGACTCCCGGCGGCATACCTGGCGTGCAGGTCCTGGCCCTGCCACACGAGGGCGCTGTGGAAATCGCCTGCAACGTGGAAAGCGTGAAGGGGGGCCCACCTGGTCACGTGACGGCAGGTGAAGCGTGGCCGTGCTTTAGCGTCGGCGGGCAGCTGTACCGTCACCCCCCGGCGTCCCTCATCACGGCCAGAGTGGCGGAGCTGGCCGGGGGGCGGGGCCTCCGCACCAAGGGCGCGGCCGTGGCGGGGTTCACCCCCCACGAGTGCCGGGCCGTGGCAGAGTTCGCGCTGACTCGAGGGATCGCCGAGTTCTGGAAAGAGCAGCGCGGGACCCGGATGTGATAATAAAGCAGCGTGCTGGTACTTTGTGTAAGCCCCGCCCCCTTCCTGGCCCTGCCTCTCAGAGCCCAGAGAGCAAATGAGACGCGCGGAATCTTTAGCGTTCTGGATCTGAGAGGAAACCGATGCGGATCAGATGCTCTTCGATGAGGAGAACATTCCTGCTGCGTTTATCCGGGTTCGGGACCGAACCTCAAACGTCTGGAAAACAAATCCGGATTGATCTCCTCTCTTCTGGATTATATTCCAGCCTCACGTCATTATTATTCATTTGAAGTTACATAAGGGCTCCTTTTCTTGCGCGTTAACCTCTTCCTGCCTGAACGTCCGCCTCTTTGCGCGTCATCCACGCCGCCGCCGCCGCCGCCATGCGCGCGTACTCAACCCTCCCCCTCCCCATCGACAAACGCACATCCTTCCCCTCCTCTGCTTCGCCACGCATTTACTCTATGGATGACACGCACACACGCGTGCGCACACACACACACACACACACTCAGCCTGCCAGGCTTGGAAGCATCAAGGCCTAATCTAGGTCACGGAATAAACCCAGAGGTCTCCACTCACACGAACGGGGGGGGGCATTAAATATACGTTTCGGCTCGACTAATTTCATTTTCGGACATCTCCTAAACCTAATTGATTACGCTAAACTACCTAATAGATTATGCCCCCCCCCAATGCTTCTCATGATCATCACGAGCCCTTCCTCTGCTCCTGTGGTCGCATCATGAGGTCTGTGACTGGGGGGGCAGCTTATTTCTTTACATCAACCCATAAATAGACAATAGGATATAAGCAGGGGGGGGGGCATATTTTCAGCCTGCCCCCCCCTCCATTGACAGTCCCGTTAAGACACTGATCTTGTCCTATAGAACCTCCTCCTCGCCCCAATCGAGGATTAATCTCATCTGGTTCCAGAACAGGAACGTTCAGCGCCATCCTCCCGAACCTATCAGGAAGTCAGCGTGCCACCTATGAAGCCAGCAGCCCCCCCCCCCAACCCAACCCCCACCCTGAACACATGCTCAACATCCTCTGGGCACGAGCTGAGCGGAGCGCCGAGACGCGGCTGAGAATCAGAGAGGAAGAGAGGGAGGGCAGCGAAGTGGAAACATGGGCGATCGTCAGAGAAAGACGGAAATAGAGCGCTAAAGCGTTGAATGAGGAGGAGGAGGAGGAGGAAGAGGAGGAGGAAGAGCCGTTCACTCAGACGCCGTCGTCGTGCGTGAGAAACCTGCTGGATTTGCTCTCATCCGAGTCTCGGCGGGATTCTGGATCCGAGCAGCCGCAGACGGCCGACGGCCGGATGCTAGGACCCGTGTGGGCCCGGGACGTCGGCGCTGCCCCCCCCCCTTAAGGATGCCCCCGGGCGGTGCTGACCCAGATCGTGGAGTCCTGCCTCTGCCGCTCGGCCGTTCCGTGAAGGTGATGCGGACGCCGCGCGGCCCGCTGACGTCCGTTACCGTGGATACACGCCGCGCCTGACCGGGTAAGGATGCTGCGACCTGCACGCTGACGGATGGTGTGTGTGTGTGCGTGCGCGCGTGTGCGTGTGTGATATTTCAGACCACGGCCGTGGAATCATCTCACTCCTCTTCCTGGACACACAGACGGAGAAACATCTTCGTTTCCTTCCAGGCTTCCGTAGCGAGCGGCGATCCCGACCCGTTAAGCGTGCGCTGTGCGGATTGGCTCCGTGTATAATGCATGACCCTCAGAGACACCACAGCAACAAGTAATGCCCCCCCCCCCCCCACCATCCTCCCACCCTGAGTGGCGGGGAATGTAGGCTAGCACGGCTCAGGAAGAAGACCTGAATAAAACATTCGTCCGTTTCTGTCGCTGAAAGCGTTTCGGTTTTGCTGCACGGAGGAGAAACGGAGGAGAAGTTTCCTCCTCTAAAACCGCGGGTTTGACCTCCGTCCGGGTCACGGGTCATGCTGGGGGGGGGGGGGGGGGCACACCCTGGACAAGCCGTCAGTTCATCGCAGACAGACACTCACACCTGGACAATTTAGTTAGTGCAACCGATGTGCAACCCACGGGGAGAACGCCTCACCGAAAGGATTCGAACCCGCGACCTTCTCGCTGTGAGGCAACGGCGCATAGCAGTAGCGTCAGCGGACCAGGGTTGTGTCCCCTCCCTCAAGGGGAGGAGCCAGAGACGTATTACCGCTACGATTTCTGGCTAGATGCTAACGCTACCAGTTGGTGCTGGGCGCGTTTGGGTACGACGGGGTCAGACTGGCGACAAGTCGTTGGCCGTCAATGACCCCGATTGACCCGTTCAACTGAAACATCGAGCCGACGGAGGCTAACAATAACGAAGCGTTTCAGATCTTAACGCTCTGATGGTCAACACGTTATTTTGGGGGGGCCTTTCCTAAAATAAATGTCAAAGCATTTATTAAAATCTTACAGTTCTGTTGCACGAAAGTGCGAGTATTTCTCAGCTGAATCACTCCCTGAATAAATAAAAGATATAATAAAACCCCAATCCGGAATAAATAGCTCTCCATCAAAGGCTGAACTCGACTGTTCCTCAAAGATCTGCTGCAGAAGCAGATGAGAGGCTGAGAACGACAGACCGGTGACAGCGTCCCTGTGAACCGGCGCAACTTCAAGGGCGCTTAAAAAAAATAGCTCGCTGCTAAAAATATCTGAAGCGGGGGCTATTTGCGGCGCAAAGGCCATGAGGGAGGCATAAAATCTCCATGTTTTCCAGATAAAGTGATTTTCAGGTTGGTTTTATTTTAGACCTTTTAAAATGTCAGAGAAATTCTCCATAAATCTTTGACAAAAAAACAACAACTTCCAGGTGCATATCAAGCTAACGCTGCTAGCACGCTAATCAACAACACGTTCCAATAGAAACGGCTAGCTTAACGGCTACTAGCATGCCTGTTGTTGGATGAAAAATAGAATAGGCGTGCCACAGGGAGATGGGTCAGAGGTCATGTTTAAAATCGTTAGTTGTTTTTAAGCAGAAGTCTGTCGACCAATCAGAGACGGATTCTGACCGATTTTAAATTAAGTGCACAAAACATTTAAATGCTTTTATTTTATAGTATCTACTTCTAATTATACATTCTTTAGAAATATAACAATAAAATATATAATCAGCAAAGGCGGGACTTATTTTAGGAACGTTACCTTCCTTTTATCAATGCTGGTGCTTAGAAATTACAGCTGTACATAATGTTTATAGCAATAAACTATATATATATATATATATATATATATATATATATATATATATAAATATAACAGCATAGCATTATATCTGACTGTAAAAGTATCTACAGGGTTTCTTTTAAGATACTTTTCCAGATTACTCATCTCCCTTTTTGACATTTTACGGTACAGTTACAAGACCGGCTATCAGGATATCAGCGGGAAGTGATTTGGGGCAAGAAGTATGCATTCCTTAAATACCCAGGGGGGGGGGGCAGAATCTCATGCAGCCCCTGCCCTAGAACAGGCTGAACTGCTGCCTTGATTCTAGCGATTTACCCCCAACCCACCCGAAAGGAAGACACTGTTTACACCAGAGTGTTTTCCTCCCCGACGAGTAAACACATGGGATGCTGATGCAGAGACATTAGCCCCGCCCACACGATGCTGGCTGAATGAAGTCACGTGATGGAAGGACAGCGATCAATAATGAATTATACAAAAGGAGTAAAACTAATTACCATGAACTTAACCCTCCCTTTAAGTTTAAGGCTTAGTTAAAAATATTTATGGTGGTTTTTATATGGTGTCTGACAAGGCTCAAAAAGAGAGAAAAAAACTATTTTATATTAATTAATTAAAAAAAACAGGAACAGGAAGACGTGTCGGTTCTTTCAAAGTAAAACAGGAAGTACACATACTTGTTTGTGTGCTTGTTTTAGTTTTAAAGTGTCTACAATTGCTATATTTGCGGTAAGGTATCAACGGTAGGCACAGACACAATTACGCATACACAAATTTCGTTATACTTCGTATTATGACAATAACGTTTTTGATTAATTATCAGGAACATTTCCTGCGTGGTGGAGGCAGTGGACCAATCAAAACAATCACTGCTTCCGTCCAAGGTTCTTCTAATCGTGCACGAATCGATCGATTAGATGAAGAAATAAACAATACTTAGCTCGTAAACGTGTGTAGATCATCGGCATCCGATAAACTCCGATAAGTTAACGCCTGAATCTAGTTCCGGTGTGCGCCCATCTTCTTCTTCTGTGGATTTAATATAGCGTTGGCATCCTTTGGTGTCTCAGTACCGCCACCTAGTGGGCAGCACCTCGCCCCATTTAATATCCGTGATTCATGTCCCAGGTCCCGAACCTGTTACCTTATAGAACTTGTGACGATGGAGCAAATAAAGAACCAAACATTTACCTCATATATATATATAACATTTATATGATATAATATAACATTTATATGACGTAAGCTCCATTTAGTTCTGACATTTGGCTGATAAAATAATCTTTAATGCTTCTAACATGGCCTTGTTTTTGCGTGTCGCTGCTTCAGTCCTTTATATTCTGCCTCTTTTGTGAATCCTGACTGAATGAAACCGGTTCCTGTCTGTACCGTGAGA
>NC_090908.1:12393169-12497106 GCF_040956055.1 Brachionichthys hirsutus | reverse complement strand
TGACTGATGAGAAATCAGCGAACGCGCAGAAGACAAGTTGAGATGATTAAATAAATGAATGAAGAGCTCCATCTGCTGGTTAAAAGAGGGATGAACACATTCATGATCCAAATAAAGAACGATCTAAAAAGAAGAAGCTTTGACTTTGATGGTTCCTTTTTTAAATCACCCCCGACATAATTAAGATTTCCTTTAACCAAACAATGTTTGCAAAAAAAAGAAAAAAAGACTTTAGATTCTGGTAGTAACCTCCAATCACCGCTTGATGGCGCTGCCGATTCAAATCTCACATCAAATGATCACCTGTCGTTTCAGAGCATCCGGATCTCCTGGTTTCAGATGGAGTTTATAGATTTAGATGTTTTTATCCTTGAGTTTGCTTCGAAGAAATGAAAACAAAACCTTTTCTAATCGGGTCTGCTTTTATTCGTCGTGTTTTCAGGCTCTGCTCGACTGAAAATCAGACCTGAAAGAAAGTGAAACAGACGTACTGTATCTTTAAGATCTTTGATGGGATTATAATATCCAAGATTAACAACAAGAGAACTGTGTTTACCCCCCCCCCCCCCCCCCCTCCCCCCCCTGCAGCTACGCCTCCGAGACTGATCCAGAATAATAATCCCCATCTGGAGAACAAACAGCATCTGGGCCTGGAGGGAAGGGACGAGGACGAGTCTCTGCAGGGCGGGCTGCAGATGGTGACGCTGCAGCAGCACTCCTCCAGGTAGCTTCATCATCCTCGTCACCACGGCAACAAGCTAAATACGCGCTTTAGTCTTTTCTAACGGAGAATTACATGAATTCCGACCTATGAGCCCAAGCTTTGAAGGAGAAATTACCCATGATGCACTGCAGCAGGATCGTCTTCATTCCAGGCGGAGACAACTCCTTAACTCCTTCATTCGTGTCGGGGGAACAGATTCTTTACTTCGCTGAATGTTTCCTGACATCTAATAAATAACGCGCCCTTTGCAACCGGATCAGGGTCCAGCAGAACCACTCAGGGTCCAGCAGAACCCACCAGGGTCCAGCAGAACCCATCAGGGTCCAGCAGGACCCATCAGGGTCCAGCAGAACCACTCAGGGTCCAGCAGGACCCATCTAAATACGGTGCAAACAGACTGGGCTTCACGTTAGCGCCTTTCCTCAACTCGTTAGCGTTGCTAATTCGCTTCCCGTTATTGTGTCGTGAAAAGTCTCGACGCTTCTGGTCGAGCCGTCCCAGGAGCCACCGCTCGGCCGTCGGTGTTAATAATTAATGCGAAATGTCCCTTTATTGCGATAAACGATAATCAGCAGGTCTATCAGTTCCACTTTCCCTCAATCCTTAGCAGCCAATTAGCGACTTCATTACTGGAACCGCCGGGCCAGAGAAACGACGCCGCACTGCTGAGACGGTTCATTTCCCCGCTCGCCGTCTGCCTTGTCATGAAGCATTACGTAAAGGTCAGAGGTCAAAACGTCCTGTGTTTCTCTTGAACGCAGCATGGAGGAGACGGTGCAGAAGCTGCTCCAGAACCAGGACTCGCTGGAGGGGCCTCAGGTGGACCCACTGGACCTCATGAAAGCCTACAAGGTACGAGGAGGAGCTCGGGGGGGCGGGGGGAGGGGTGTTAGGCGTTCATCTATGATCCCGCCTCTCCGTGCTTCAGGACAAACTCCTGGAGGAAATGTGGAAGCAGCAGGACAGTCTGGAGGGTCCCGCGGCCGCCGTGGGCGACACGCCCACCTCGCCGGGAGCTGGCGGCGGATCGGAGGAAGATTCGAAGGACGGCAGCCCCCTGCTGGAGCGACTCAGAGCCCTGCAGGTGAAGTGCATTCACTGCATTGAATGATCCATTTTTGTCCATCTCAGGGACCTAGAAGAAAGGTGAAAGTACCGCAGCGATTATCTTCGGCTAGCTCCTCCAACCCTCCCGCTGCTCCGAGGACGAGTCGCCAGCAGCACTCAGTCAGACCAGGCGTTGAGATTTACTGGATTAATCATTCCAGGGGAACGTTTGCGTTTCCTGCCCCCCCCCCCCACCCCCCCCACGGGCGCCCGAGAGGTCCTCGCCGCGGCGTCGAGAACTCCTGACATTTGAAAGCATCGTTCATTCGGAACCGTCTTTCTCGGGATGAACGCCGCGGGGAGGAAGCCCCTCCCAGCCGACTCCTCCTCCCTCTCGCTGTGATTCATTGGGCATTCATCTGTGTTTGCTTCGTCTGCCCAGGCGGAGAACTCGGCGCTGTCGGTGGAAAACGACAACCAGAGGAAGCAGTACGAGCGCTGCCTGGATGAGGTGAGCGTAGACAGACTGCCCCCCCCCCGGCCCGATTTCAGACACGTCTTCCTCCAGGGTCGGAGGGAAAGATGAAAGGAGCCGGCGTCCATCACTATTCTCCTCCTCTTCAGAAATCTAACCTAACTGCAGGCAGATTCCGATAAAACTGAGAGCGTGTGAGGCAACATGCTGTCGGTGTGTCCTCAGGGGGCCGCTTTGGTCCCCGTAGACCCCCCCCCCCCTGATGGCGTTCACACCGGTCGCTCACAGTCGCCTTTCAAATGACCCCCCAACATTACTTTAGGTTTGTGTCTCCTCAGGTGGCGAACCAGGTGGTCCAGGCCCTCCTCACGCAGAAGGTTCGTCTTTGTCTAGGACAGAATGTGGACTCGAGTCCCTTTATGTCTCTAAATCGACTGACCCAATCAATAAAGTGTCTTATGTATTGCCTATATTGTATGAAGGTCAGTACAGCTGAGGTCCTGAACCACAGCCCCCCCCAGTAATCCGCCCGTCTCCTGTTTTGCGGGTGTTTCTAGGACTTGAGAGAGGAATGCGTGAAGCTGCGGACCCGCGTGTTTGACTTGGAGCAGCAGAACCGCATACTGAGCCTGCTGTTCCAGCAGCGCGTCAAAATGTCCACGACTCCCGTCTCCCAGGTAGGAACGCGCGGAGGACCGAGAAGACGCAGACGGGCCAACTGGCCTCCGGGCGGTTTGAATTTCAGATGAGCAGCGTTCCGCCGCCGGAGAGAGACACTCGGGAATCTGTTGGGATGTGCAGGAAAATGGTTCATTTAAGTTTTGTGTTCTTCGGGTCAGAGTTCGCCAGAGTTCACCAGAGTTCACCACAGGTCCCGGAACATGCCTCCTCTGTGCTTGCCTCATGTCATGCTAATCGTGTCAGACTTTTAAACTAATGAAGAGCCGGACTTCCGATCCAATCCGAGGCCAGAAAGTGACAGGTCAGAATTGGGAGCGCCGTTCCTCTAATTGGAACGCCGTGAACCGTGGAGTCGCGGCGTGGCGGATAATTGGCTACGACCTGCGGCGTTAGCCGCCGTGATTGGACCGACTGCACCGTAGAGCGGGTTCGGTTCTTCGGTCAACCAGGCGGCGGCAGGAATAAGGAAGTCAAAGATTACTGATGTTTTTTTTATTTTATTTTATTTATTTGGGACAGCAATTGTCAAAACAAGTCGGATTAATGATGAAGCTAAAAGGAGTTTATCGATGCATCGCTTGCCGTGGTGCCGATGCTCACGGACCTTTAGAACCCGTTCAGGAGGTTCTAGTGGAGCAGCGAGCTGCAGCTATTTGCTCGTTCTCTGGCAGCGCTGAGATTCGGCGTGACGGAGATTTGTAGAGATCACTTTTAGCTTTCCCCCGGCAGACTGTGATGCATCGCTCTGTTTATGTTGCATCGCCGCCGGGCCCGATCTGGCTGCTCTTACCAATAACCAGGCCGCTCGGCGCCGGCCAGACGCATTTTAAACTGATCAGGTCCACTTAGTTTTAGTGTATGTTCAAAGCGTGAATGATGAGATGCGTGATTCATAATGCAGGACGGACAGATTTGCAGAAATTGGCACGGAAAGTTCAGCCCCCCCCTCCCCCGGCCGTTTAGCATGCTACGAGTTTAGCTGCGCGTCCATCCCTAACCTTTTCCGTAAAGGTCAAATATTGCAGACTCCAGTAGGGGGTTCTGTCTTTGCAGGAGAACTGAAAGGAACGCCGCTGAGATGCTGCAAATAAGGGCTGCCCATGCTGACATTCTGCCGGAGTGATTCACAAAGCGTGGTTTTACTGTTAATTTACCGTTTCTTCGTTTCTTCGATGGCCAAATGTTTCCCGTCCTGACGTTTTCCGTCTTCACGTCGGTTTGTCTGAAGGTGTTTCCGGTCATTCTTTAAACGATTTCACTTCATTTAGAATCTGGAAATAGTTTGCGTTTGATTATTTTACAGGAGAATCCATCATCAAAGAGTGAAATAAACAAAAGGACAAAACAGATAAACCGTTTTGTCCTTTGGTGATTTTGTGTGCTCAGAAATTATTCTTATATTCCAGAGCAAAATTAAAATAATACAACGCAACATTGCATCAGCATGAGAAGATTTAAAAGAAAAAAAAAAGGTTTTACGTGCCAAATGCTGCCGTTGATTCACAAATGCAGCGTTTCAAGTTGTGGAGGAAACACCATTAGTGCTGTAAGATAATTAATTCATGCCGAGGGCTTGAATATTAACGACAGCTGTTTGTCACAAACAAAAGTTACGAGAACAATCCTCACATTTAAATCGCTGATCTCAAAGTTTGATTTCGCCGCGGCCGCCTGCTGTGCGGCTGGATTTCTTCCGTCATATCGACAACGATGCCACAGCAAAGGAAATTTAGGACACGACTTTGTGCTTTGTACCCGCTTCATAATTAATTATTAAGCACCGTCGGGGGCCGTTTGGGAAGCATCATAACTTCCACGGCGTTCCTGCGAGCCCCAAACAATCGCGTCTGTCGGACTTGTCCTTGCGATTGAGCCACAAAAAAAGAAGCAGGGGGTCCTTCCCGTGTCCCCATCAGTGATTAGTGATGGACGGTTCAGAGACGCGCCACTCCGGTTGTTAATCAGGTTTGCGGATAACACAGAGGCGATTACGTAATGAATGATTGAAATTGAAATTGTTTTTATCGCCACAGGTGATGCTTGTTGTGTTTCTTTATCGCGGCGCGCCTGTTCCCCCGTCCGGTAGTTAGCAGACGCTTGAGCAGAAGTTTCCATTAATCTTCCTCTCGCATGATCTGAAGCTGAATGTTTGATTTGGACCCGTGGGATTCGCCGGCTTGTGAACATGCCCAGACGCAGACGCACCAACGTATCGCCAAGCGGTCGTTCAGAGCACCAAACAGCCACTGGCTAGCGTGGGCCGCTCGTCTTCCACCGTCCGCCTCCTGCTTGCCCCTCGTCTCGGTCGGCCGGCCACCGAAGTGAACGTCTAGTCGGAATCCAGCCTGGCAGGCAAAACGCTGGGCGGCAGCAGGGAGGAACGAGGGCAGAGGGGGCGAATGTGATGTGAAAAACAAAGCCAGGATGGTTTATTAACAACCAGCGGCCCCGAAGACAAGGCGCTGGATGAGATGCTAGTCGGTGCAGGTCACAGTGAATGAGGTGAGCGCAGTGAACAGGGGGGGAAAGGCTAGACCGGCGAGAACCGGGCCGAGTGAGCGTAACCTTGCTTTGGGCGGGGGGCGCATGGGTGAATTCTGATGAGACAGTGAGATTTAAAATGGACTCAGAAGTCCATGAAAGCTTGAAGTGCGTTGTCCTTTGGGAACAACATACCTTTTAGTAGTAAACAATGGAAGTGATGTCATTTTATAGAGCATAAATTACATTTAGGATTCGTCCTTCGCTTTAAACACTGACCGAAAGCCTTTATGAACCGCATCACTTGTCAAATCTCAGATACCCTTCGACATGCTAGCGGTAATTAGCTTCAAGCTTAATCCTCACACGCGTGGTCAAACGTGGCCTTCTCCCGAAGCACGCGTGAAATAAAGGCCAGCACGGACAATCAAATAATAGGTGAACATCAATGAATGGATCAGATCACGTGATTTGGTCCCAGGCTCCCTGATGCAATTATTTCCTTTTCATATTAATTATTGCTAACAGATGACACTAACGACTTTCAGAGGACGCCTGGCCACGCAGCCGCACAAATAAGCAATGCCATTTTAAATGGGATCACAATTCTTGACTTTCGGGTCCCTCGGAATTGAAACGGCGTCGATGGAAGGAGCGCCTGCAGCGATCCGGCGAGTCCATCGAGAGACCGGACGCTGCAGGAACCGAGTCCTGCATGTGTGAGGGGACCTACGAAGATCCCGTCCACCCATTTAGATCACCCCCCCCCCGACAAATTCATTATCCAGAGCTGTGAACTTTATTATTTTATGAGAAATCAGATAAATATTTTTGCATATTTAAGGAATGTTCATACAACCTGATAATGTTCTGAGTAAATCCACCATCAGAGAAGAAAAGTATCGTCTCCTTCTGACAGCTAGTCGTCACCAATTTCCAGAAAATTGGTGACGATCAGTTCTTCTCTGATATTTTCCAGGAGGTCCAAAGAAATGGAAAAGCTGTCATTCCTTCAGGGAGGTGGCCGAGTCTGCTGAGCCTGACATGCCCACGCAGTAGTGGGAGTGGGAGTGGCAGTGAACTGTCCCTGTCCAGTGCTGGTAGTGAGTACTCCAGTGGCTCCCACACTTGGGCAGAAGGACGTGGATCCTCGAAGCAGGTGAGTTTAATTCATCTTCAATTTGAATAAGAGTAATGTTTTCGTGAAGGCCCATTTTTACTCCGTTTACGTGGACCGTCAATGCCCATATAGTTCCATATGTCTTTTACCTTCTACATCCACAAGAGGGCAGCGAAGAGTCAAAAGTATGACGCTTGTATGAAGAGGCTCTGAAAATATCCCTTGTAAATACAAAGTAGCACACCGTGGTATCGCTTAATTTGTGTTATTTGGGTAAAACCAGATTCATTTTGGAATGCCGGTTCACTGATTGTATGTATATTGTAATGCACAGTGCGCTACAAGCCGGGACAAAAGGATGAGCGTATCGAGCAGACATTCAGCAGCCCTCGAGCAGACGGACCTGGGATGGAAGGAGGGTCACATTCTGAAAGGCCTGAAGCGTCTCCAAATGTGTAACTCCAAAGAGGGATCCTCACTTGCATCTGTAGCACACTGCAAAGATTGTATGACCTCCAATGAGGGCATATATTCACTGGGCGTCAAGTGCGGCCTGCAGGGTAGCCCAGCCAAGAAAATACCTCCTGCAAGTAAACTTTTAAAGGCTGATGCGGGGTTGGCTGCTCTAGACTCGGACGACGCAGAGGACGACTCACCTAAATTACAAAGGATGGATTCCAGTGACCAACCAGCAAAAGAGCATCTTTGTTTGGAGAAACTGGATGTCACAAGGGATGACGACAACAATTTTCAAGAAGACCCTGTTAAAATTTCAGAATACTCTGGTCATTTCCCCTCCCCTGTAACAGACAACTTTTTATTCCTGGAGGGTCCCACAGTAAAACCCGGCGTGAGCCCAACAGATAGTCTTATGCACCTTGAAGAAAAAAGTAAGGACTACCTGGAAAAGCACACGCCTTCAGATATGAAGTTAAGTGACAGGAACAACAACCAGGAGAGGGCAACTGACCGTAAATCCAGACTTGATCTTAAACAGGACAAACTCGCAGTGAAGCAAGTCGAAGAAGAGGCAAGCGACTTGAGCTCGTCTCATCAGCAGACTGCAAACAGAGCTCTGACCTGTGCGAGTTCAGCCAGGCAACGCAGCTCCTCAATGGAGGTACCACACTGCAGAGACCAGGCATGCCAAGCTAGCAGTGAAAGCCACAACTACACCATCTCAGAGTTTCCACAGAGGAAACCAAAACCTCAGCCTTGTGAGTCAGCAAGAAAGGCCTTCATTCTGCGAAGTAAGAGTGCAGATGGAGGGCAAGAACATCATAAGCATACACATTCTCCTCTCCACCAAAAGCTTATCGGGGGTCACAGATCCAAAGGACAGTCAAATCCACCTGGGCACAGTGTTCCTACAAAAAGTACAAACCTCAGCAAAACACATGGTTCAAGCAGGGGAGCATTGTCTAAAGTTGAGAAAGATGAGGTTGCTACCGAATCAACAAGTTCAAGGTCTTTCAAGGGTGTGCAGCAGCAGTCTCCCCTTGCTTCCCATGTGAAACATTCAAAGACTTTCAAACCTCCAGGGATCAGCGAATGCTCAAAAAGTCCAACCAAACAATCTTTGCAAATCGTTAGACATCAGTCTAGCAACGACTCTGTGGAAGAAAGCCTCTATGACAATTTACCCTGTTCTCCACGAAAACAACGACGCAAAGACCAACACTGTGATGTTTCCCATCCAGAACCTCCGTCCCCAGCCCCACCTGCACCCCCAGGTCGAACAGCTTCTCTTCTCCTTAGACCCAGTTGTGAAAGCTTAACGAAAACACCTAAATCCGCAGCTCAGACTCAAAACGCCACTACTGGGAAGATCAACTCCAAAACCACCAAGCCACAACAATCAATCACAACAAAAGATACTCAACATATAGACATGCAAATGGATGCTGAAGGTAAACCGCTCAAGGATGGGTACCATTCCCACTCATCCAATATACCTGCTGTCCCGATTAAAGAGTCACACATTTCAGAATTGGTCCAGTTAGCTGTCGACAGAACTATTACATACCATGTTGAAAATGGTGCACCCTCCATATTGCCAAGTCAGAGCGTCTTACAACGATCCCAACAGAGTAGTAGTGAGCCAAAACTTTCAGAAGTCTGGCCTCAGGTGTATACCAATGCCTACTACCATGGGTTTGCAAATCATCTTCAGAGTTCATCCTCAAGAGCAGTGAAAGTGGCTCTTCCCATAAATGCTAAATCTCATGAGGCAATCTCTGGACAGGAAACCGATACGTTTCTAGTCTTCGGACAACAGGGCAAAGACGACCCAAACTCGATGGCAAGAGGTGCCCACACCTTTCAAACATTTACATGTGATCCTCAGACGATACATGAATGTGGTGCCCATTACAAAGCACGCAGAAAGATCGAGACCCGGTGCAACTCACTGGATTCCGAGCCGGTTCAACCTGTTGTATCAGACCGTGGTGTGATGCTAGATTGGGGATTGGATGAGGAAGGCTGGCTGTTTAAACGGTCCGTGTCTGTGTCAACCAGACCTCCCATTAAGCCAATAATGGGTATGAATGGGGCCAAGGCTCGTAGCCAGAGTTTTGGCGCACGCTATATGGACAGACCGAGTTTCAACAGATCTGGCAAGGTCCGTACCCAGATCAAAACACACTCAGGGAGCTCCTTGAACTGTCTTAGTGACGTCCTTCCAGGAAGTATGAGCTGCTCCAGTAGCTACCATTGCCCAATGAATCGATCCCTTTTGAGCAACTTCTTGATTGAAGAAGGCTTGACAGTTCCCTCACATTTGGGGTCCTCCAGTGAAAGACTTCAAAGCCTCAAACAACAACGAGAGCAGGCTAGGCGCCTTCAGATTGAGCAACAATTTTCCAGTGCTTTTGGTGAGCCAGTTTCCGAAGAACCAGAGAGACAAAGTATTATAACCACAATCGAAGAGAAAGTGATGCTTGGCATAGAGGAGAACTTACACAAGACACAGGAACAGGAGAGAAGCAGTGAAGCGAAGCAAAAATCTGGCTCATCGCTGGCAAACTGGTTTGGTTTCCGTAAAAGTAAGCTTCCTGCTCCGAGCAACAAGAAGGCCGATCCCTCAAAAGGGAAAGACGACAAGAGAGAGCAAAAGATTACATCGCTGCTGGGAGGAAAGCAGACAAAGTCTGACAAAAAGAGAGACAGAAGAAAAAGCGATGGATGGAAAAGACTGGTAAGAAATCTTTTGACTCTCGGAATACTGTGCTATAGAGATATTCCCTTTCATGGACAGTTTTAGTGGCTTTAGATACATTTGTCAGTGTCCACAGCCCTGGGACAAGTTGAGACACATTTCATACAGAGAATTGCAGCCAGGTTTGAAAAGATATAGGGTAATTTATCAGCCAAATCACCCTGGGCATGTTGAGTCAATATCGGACAATGTCAGTCTGCTGCAGAGTGTTGACAGACTCTTTTCTTTCAGCTCTGTGGGGAGAAGAGAGTCTCATGACACAGTGCGTGCATGCATCTCGATGCCCTGTCCAGGAATGTCCCTGAATGAGATACAAGGACACACTGACATCCTCGGAGACCCAAAGGTTATTTACCTCATGCATTGTTTTATTGGTGCACAGCTAGTTTCAGTTATTTTCACACAATGTCTCTGCAGAAGTGTTCTTTTATGTGCATTAATGACTTTTGACGTAAGAGACAAACAACAAAACAACACAACATTTTCAGGAGTCCAATATGCTAGCCTAGCCTTACACGTTCATCTTGAGGAGCATGTCAAGCTAATACAATGCTATGAACCGGACAGAACAAATAATATCGGCAAGCAACGAGGTGGTTATTCATCGAGTCATCTCATTATGACTCTGACACTGTCAAGGTTAGATGTTCTTTGCCAGTCAGCTCTTAGAATACAATAAAGGGTCACTGAAAAAAGCAAGAAGCATGTCTAATAGTACTCTGCATGTGTAAGTATAACAGATAATGTGGGTAACGTCTCTTTGTCCTTCAACAATGCAAAGATGCAGATGATGAACCCGAGAGCCGACGGTGAAAATGGATCCACGGTGAAGAGCCCCAACCAGGATGCTGTCATAGGTCAGACTTTTCTATTTCCTGTTGTGTAGTTACTTTTCAGAAATCCTTTCGTTCTAGTTACTTCAAAACAGTAATGGACGCCCCCTCAAACATCCCGATACGAAGCTAACTCAGAAATGTTAGCGTTGTCATTCTAGCCTAAAGGTTTTATCTGTGCTTACCGTTTTGCAGTTTGCAGACAGAAGTGAAGACCAAATATGACAGATGTGTGTAAGTCATGAATGCGATGGATATGCTACCATTTCAGCATGACTGTACTTCACAAGTCTACCCTTTACTGGGGGCGTTGTATATACGTAGCGTTGACGACTCATCCTTGCCGATCCATGCACTGATAATGCGCATGCACGGGTTCATCCAATCGAGATGAACCTCTTCACCCTGGGGGGCCAACTTCCATCCTGGACAGGGTTAGGAGACTAACTGGTTGAATTTTGTCACTATTTCTAATTCCCAAATGCGTGAAAGTCTCAGACGTAATAATCAAAGTAGAAAAACGTGACTGTTGAGACAGAAGGAGGTCGAAAAGTAAAGTTTGGCTAAAGCCACATGTATTCCAGCATTTTGAACGCTGCTGCTCTTCCATTGGTTGTTGGGTTTCATGGCTTCGTGTTTAACACCTGCTCATTAGGAGACGGGCCCAAATCTGGAATTAGCAATCATCCAAACACTCAGGCTCCCCTTGACTCGCAGCTCAATAACGCTTTGGTGCAGATGTAAACACTTTTCTTTCCCCACTTACCGCCTTGTTGAAAGCATAGGTGACGATCCAGCCAAAAAAAAAAGGGAGACAGAATGGGTAAGTAAGAGAGAGAAACCCGACAGGATGTAAAACGTGATGAGTTTATTTCATTGCAGTCTATTTAATTATGTCCACATCCCTTTGGTAGCGGACTAGAGACAGACTGCTGAGTTACGCCATCGCCAAGGCGCCACAGAAATCACGTATGTTCCATTCCGACCGGCGCCTACCTCGAGTTCATCACCTCATTAAGATTTCAACGCTGCGCCAGCTCAGCACAATTGAGTCAATTAATTTGCATTTAGCCGAGAGTTAAATGAACGTCATAAAGCTTCACAAAGGTGATGAAGCAGTTTTTATCATATCTACAAAACATCACGTTTGGGAACAATCTTTACTGCACAAACTAAACTTTCGAGGAGCCCGACGGATACAGACTTACAGGAACCGCCAACAGGTTGTTCCTCTTTTTGCCATAAAGAAGAAGTCCGATCAAACCAGGAATCAAATATGAGCCATGATCCTGTCAATACGATTCTAATCTAAAATGTTTCCAGCAATACATTTTATGAATGAAACGAGCGAAACTCGCCCGACCCGATTCACAGTGGGTTGCCCAGTTGAATGCTTTTGGCCTATTTTGGAGGTTTTACATTGGAAGCCGTTTTTTTCTGGTCACATGGCATCACCACGGAAAAACAACAACTCTAAACCTTAAAACGTTCCAATCAGAAGGTGGTTGCTGCAGTGTTATGCTGTGACATCGGGCAGATATTGATCGAGCTCGGTGCAGCCTGAAGGGACGAGGGGGATGAAAACCCATGTGCATGTGGAAGGCTTGTTGAAACCAATCACCTCTCAGCATCTGTGTTCTGTGTTCTCCCTTTCCAGGGAAGACTGTCGCAGCGATTCTTGTTAACGTCCCACTTTAGACCGAACCGATCAATAGCAGCTCCGTTCGGTGTCCTCTCTTAGTATTTGCTGCCGTTTATTACTGGATGTAAATAACCATTGTTATCTGAAGTGGTGCTTCGCTAACAGACGTAGACTGTTGAAGCCAATTCTCAATCAGCCATCAGCACATTAATGTGTCGAGCTAAATAAAGCTGCTGTGAGCTAGCAACGTGTTTTTCAAAGCTCTGCTGTCTGACATTTACAAGTATTCTGTGATTATTATAGCAGCTTCTCTGTAGCTGAGAGGTATTTTATGTTTTTATAGTCTTGAACTGCATTTCCACGGAAACAAATAGCTTCAGCTTTATATGCGGACGCTTTCCTCAGTCACATTTGGTTTAGCAGTTAGCGTGACATCACTTATAAAGCGGCAAATCAGAAAAGCATCAATCATTTGGAGAGCTCTGGCTTCAAGATGAGATCAGGAAAGTGAAGAAAAATGAGCAGAGGAGGGTCTCGGGTGAACCCGCCTTAATTAATAAGAAGGGGAGCAGCTGGTGCCGCCGCTCCAGCGAGTGATTGCCTACAGGTTACCGCCACGGGGTAGATATCAAACCGCCAGGCTGCTTGGCAACAGCTCGAGGATACCTTCTCCTATCCCGGTTGTGTGCTAACTGGGCGGACGGTTGCTGGGATGCAAACGAGTTTCTTCGATAGAAGAAGTTTCACTTTGACAGAAAAGTCTCTGAACTCTAAATATTTTAAAAAGGCACAAAGATTAGACAGACTTTGGGTGTCTCGTGTAACCGTGATTTAAAGGCGGAACTCCGGAGGCACGTGTTGGACACGCGAGAGAAAGGTACAGAAAGTCGAGCTTTGACAGTTATGTTTTAAATGCTTCTAATAAGATACACACCTTTGCAGTGTGTTTGCATCTCATGTGCCATTTTGTACATTTCATATCCACAGTGTGATCAGCGCATGCTCGCCGCCGCACGCCCATTAAAGCAGTGGTTCAAGTGGGCTTGATTCGCATTGGCCGAGCCGTTCTCTTTGGCAGGGTTGCATGTACGGGGGAATTAGCTGCCCTGCTTATGCATAATCAGATTGTCCTGAACCACCATTTTTTTGACTCGTCTGAAAGGACAGGAGTCCCCGTTTGTCGCACAACTCCGGGATGTGCTGCTTAGAGCTCAAACCAACAGTGAGGGAAAACAGGACAAGAATAAGAAGGAGGCCCGAGGGAAACAATCAATTATTGATTGGTAAAGCTGGTCTCGTTTGATAGCGAAAGCTCTTTCACTGATTCACAACTTCAGCTGTCACCTCTGACCCAGGACAGCTTCCTCCCCAAGAGGAACAGCCGTAAGCAGATGAGTTTATATTTTATAGGTTTCTGTAGCTCCACTTCAACCATGGTTACCCCGTCGTTTCATCCCTGCTCCCTCTCTTTCCCTTCATCCTGAGCCACTTCAACTGTTCTCCCTGTGCCGCAGGCTTTGGCTGCCAGATGCGAACGTTGGACAGTGGAATTGGGACCATCCCCCTCCCCGAATCCTGCTCCTTCTTCTCCTCCTTCCTGCACCTCCTCCCAAAATCCTCATCAACCCCAGAACAGTCTCTCAACCTTCCTCCGAGTGAGGACATGTCACCTTCCCCGTTACCCCGGTGGAGAATACCCACCGGATTGAAGGACGGCAGCCGCGCAGGGGTGCCAAACTCCCTGTCCGACTCCTCCGTGACCCGTGTCCGGTCAGTGCCTTTCCCCACTGTGGCCTTCCTCCAGCCCATCCAACCCCAGACTCAACCCATTGTGACCTCTGCCAGTGTGTATGATACCCAGTGCAGGTTACCCCGACCACCACAAGGTACAGTAAGCCACGTGGACTGAGATGATGCTGGTATCTGATATTCTAGCACAGGACCAGCTCTGATGCAACAAAAGTACACAATTAACACCACAAATTGTATAATGTTAGCTAAATGCGCCTTGACCTGGGAATTAACCCACAATTCACAAACAAAACTCACAAGAGCCATTTAATAAAGCTAACATCTGCGCAGGTCTGCCATAGAAAATTAAGCTAAGATAGGCTAAGCTAAACAGTGTCACAGACACAGAACTCCTTTTGTGACTAAATATTTCTGTGGTTTTTGAACATTGTTGGACAATTGGATGTTCGTATATGCAGACAAAAAATACACAATATTAGGCATCTAGTGCAGAAGTAAATGTTACGCCTTTAAAGCAACCTCCATTGTCTCTCCATGCCTGAAAAAAGTGTTCCGTTTCTCCTCTTCATTTCAGGCGGTTGTCACTTTAGAGTCAATGATTTCAATTTGTCATCTTTCAAGATGTCAGCCACCGCTCCTCCAGCGTCACGCAGATCTAGCGGTCTTTGAATTGAGAGTGATGATCTGGCTGTCTTTGAAGTCGGTTCTGTCAATCTGCTCTGCTGATGCCACATTTCAGTCAGACGGGAAAGCGAATCAGATCTGACTGCTGAGAAATCCCCTGAAATCAGTTTCATTCTGTGTTTTTTTTCCCCAGGTGGATTGGAACCAAAAAAGTTGCCCTATGTCAAATCAAAAACGCGAACTACTACGAGCCAAAAGGCAGAACAGACGAGACTTCAGCTTGCCAACTGTAAGACACTTAAAATAGTCTGTGTTCAGTCATCAGTATTATTATCTTTTATTCAGTGTTCTTTTTAGATTCAAGGTTATCATTTCTGAAAAGTCACAACAAAAATGTTAATTCCTAAGTCCGTATTGAATCCATTCACAGAAAGTTTATTGCTCCATTAAATTAGAGCTCGTTTGACTATTGTAATAAAAACTCTCCAAATGCCAGGGTCAAAGACAAATTAAAAACAGAATTTTGTTTTTGTTTTTAAACGCTTGTTGAAAAGTTCTGTGATGTTTTATTCACTCCTCACATGACAAATGTCGAATCCGCTCTTGGCTTGTCAAGACAAATTCAGACTTTTTTTGACATTGCAGAAGGAAGAAGAAAGCGATGAAGATGAGAAAGTTCTCTTTTGAACTGTGCCGTGCTGCCGGATCTGACTCTCCCCTTCTTCCATTTCAGAGTTCACGAAGCGGAATGAACCAACCTGAAGCCGGGATTCAGGCAATCAGCCGGATTCATCACACGGTCGATACGTAAATCCTACAGATTACACACGAGTCCGTGAATCAGGAGGAAACGCTCAGAACTGAAAAAACAAGTGAACTGGGCGTGGCAGGCTCCCACCTGTCCGAGTAGCCTTCCAGGTGTAGCGCTAAACCTCTGCAGCTCATTGGCTTGGATATATAAATGTAGGAACCAGAGTTAAACCCACACCAATAAAACCCATTTACAAAACGTGTTTTTCCAGGTTAGCTATCGTAGCATTATGGTGGCTACGTGTGATCGTCGCGTCTTGAGGCTCACTCGCATCAATTGCTGTGCAAAAACATTTTTCAACAGAATTTTTGTCTTTTCTTTTCTTTTTTAACCGCTAGCTGTTAGCGCTGCTTTGTTCGCTCTGGTCGTTGCCTCCATGACAGCTTCTGCTAAAAGTCCTTAGCTTCAAGAAAAAATGCTCAACGCAGTCGTAAGGAGCTGCTTAACAATCGGATAATTCATTTTGAAATCCAGCGACATTAGCATGTCATCTGATTTCAAGCAAAGCACTTGCAGATATAGCATTTCTAGCTAGTCAGTAGTAAGATCCATACAGTTCAGATTGAACTGTATGGATCTGACTTCCATCTTTATGTACAGCACTAACTACCTTGCATGCAACCACCTTCTCAATGTAACCACAGAAATGCACTATATTGATTTTTCACGTTTCATGACGTTATAGAGAAGGCCTTTTAAATGCACCTTCCATAATAAGCGCAAAGTCTTTTAAAGCTAGGCGCTGCAGTCTAATGAAACCTTTACAAAAGGTATTTTCCACAGTTATGACATCAAGACATTTTGCATGCAACCTTCGTCATGAACCACCTGTAGGCACGTTGTGGACGTTGTTGTGCTAGCTCAGGGAAAACACCATTTACCGTCTCTGATAGACGCTGTGGATTCGAAACGCAAACCTCAACTTTAACACGTACGACTGCCGGATGTCACGGAAACGCTTCAAGAACACAACCAGAACTCGATATTTCCCTCTTCGGCTTTTGTCTGTACATTTAACTGTAAGCTAGCTCACTGCGGTTTCTCTCTCTAATACGTATGCTGTGTCCTTTTCCGGTGACGTCTTTTGGTGTTTCGAATGCATCCCCGCACATTTGGCAGCTGCTTCGCAGTCTTTTCCCTCTTCGTCGTGTCGGTATTTGCCAAAACACATATTGCCAAAATCACATACTCAGAAAATGAATGCAAATAAATCTACATATCAAACCTGTCATGGTGACTATAGCCATATTCTTAATGCGACGTACAGCTGTGGAGCACCGTCATGTTGCACAATGTCTTTATTCATGTCTTCTCACTATTTACCTCTTTTAATCTTTACTTACTCACTACACAAATACACTGGAGGTGTTATCGTCATCACGATCAAACCAAACACTGGTTTATTGGCGTACAGGTGAGATGAGGCGTCGACAGATCAGGGATCTGATTGGCTGTACTGATACGGGTAGATGGAGCATGGCGTCTGATTTTAATCTCACAAGAGTATTGTATTTTTTTTTACATTTACTCTGATGCTCTGTATTTGTACTCAGCAGCGATGAGTACAATCTGACATTTATTGCACATGTTGTTTCTCACTATCGCAGTTATTCTTCTAAATGTTTGGTTTCAGACCCCAGTAATAATAGTGATGTTTTTGTGTGATGGTCACCTTAGCATTGAACATTTTAAATTGATGATGTTCTTTGTTTTATGTAAAAGAAGAAAGGAAAAATAAAATATTTCAATATGAATAGAATATTAAGGGCGTGTTCTTGTGGTCTGTTGTGGCCAGCTGAATTTATGTGGCCCTAATAAAGCTCTTGATTTTCCATTAACTCCAAAGGACAATTGGATGAAGAACGCTAAAGTTAATCCGTGCGATGCAGAATTCTGTGAGGCGGATGTTGTCAAGTAAAAAGTAATTAAGTAGAATAAAAGTAGAAATATAGGAAAGTGTGTCTCCACATCGGCAGCCTGAGGTCAGGACTCCCATCTCCCGGTTTGTGTTGACATTTCTTATCATCCATCTATGAAGCCCGTCATAAACTTTCCCAGAAGTAAAAGCAAGAGTCTGACATTTGGAGAAATACTCCCATGAACATTTTCAGAGTTATCTCTCTATAAAAAAGTTATAGTTATTACACTATAAAAAAGAAGAAGCAGGAGCTGAGAGGTTACCATAGCTTAGCATAAAAACTAAAACAGGCCTGAGATAAAACTCACCCCATGCAGCATTCCAGGTCTCGGGACATCTGGACCAGACTCAGAACCAAAGCAGTTCTATTTTCCCTGCATCTCCTCTCAGAGGCCCGGTTGATCTGTTCCTGTTTAAATGTAGCTGAACCGATAAACGCGAAGCCCCTTTCCCTGCCTCAGCTTGAGTGTGTTTTTTCGATGCAATCAGTTCATTCCCGTCACCTGTGCTCCTGTCATCACCTGGAACTCGTCTCCTATCAGACCGTACTCGCCTTCGTCTCTGCCCTGCCAGATTGTTATGATTCCTACCTTCCAAATTCCAAATTCACATCCCGTGTTTCGACCCCTATCCTGATTTGTCCGCTGGTTCCGACTGACTACCCGGTTTTGGGTAATAAAGCTCAGTTTCTGCTTTGGTCCCTGACAAGGCCCTGAGTTTTGTCTGCAGGCCCGTAGCCTGCGAGGTAAAACCGTGGGATTATAAGGTACCATCCTCTAATAACTGCTGGCTCAGGCGTTATGGGGGCTCTTGTAACCTGCAGCTTTCACTGTCACAGTAAATTACTCTTTGAAATAATGGCTCCCTTTTGATTTGAAGGTCCTGATTTAATAACCACGCCCGCATCTGATGCCGCTCCGAACACGAGCTCGCATGTCAGACCTAAATTGAGTTAATTTTTGAGCGTTTCTGTCGAATAAGCTTTCCTTCCTCCTTTAACATGCAGGGCACGGGATGCCCTAGAGAGCTCTGTGCGTAAAGCCTCCCAGAGCGCCATCCGTCATGTTACGACTCTCCTACTCACAAGCTCTGCCGGATGCCGCTGTCAGAAACCGTTTTTCAATCCAATGCATAAAAAAAGTAAATGAAGTGACGCACTTGTACTGTTTTCTTCTGCAAGCCCTGGACGGTCATGTGATGCTTCACCAGCTTCCCAGCGGGGGGGGGGGGGGGGGGGTTACTCCCGTGTACCAGCGGGGCTTAATTACTTTCCTGGACAACTCATTTAAGACTCACTGTAAATCTTCGCGTTGCCTAAAGTTCGGGCACAGAGGGGATTCATAACATTTAAACTTGTCCTATCTTGTAATTATACAACTTCCAATTAAGCTGATTAGGACAGTAAATCACAAACAACAACTCTGCAGAGCAAACTCTGTCTCATCCGCTGATTAAAAGAGAGACGTATCAGTTCCAGTTCTCATCTTTAACAGTCGCATTTTAAAGAAACAGGACTTAATGGTAAAAAGGTTTTTGAGAAAAAGAAAATGTGTGTGTGTGTGTGTGATTCCTCTACGCTCCATAAACTAATTAAAAACACATCAGTGAGCTGCAGCCGGTGACTTGGTCCTTCGCTGCCACAGTAGTTGGTTTTAATCCTGCTGCTCAGATACGACCATCAAATATGCATTTAAATATTCCCAAACTTGTCTCTGCCTTTGGAAGAAGCCATTAATAATAATGTCACATGACATAATATATGAGAATTTGACATCTCTGTGCGTTTTCCCAGCGCATGCTGGGCTGTGATCTGCGTTACAGCGCAGCTCGGAGTTAATTTGCTTTTACCTCCTGAACGTGGCGTTAAATATAAAATCACAAGAAAACCAGGCGAAGCTGTAAATCACTCGAAACAAGAGTCTAAAAGTCATTTTCAGCGCAATAAAAACTCTGATTGGAGTCCTTGGAGGTCAACGCATTCATTTGTGTTCAGTTTACAGTTTAATGTCTGTAAAATGATGAGCCTTAAAAAAATCACAGATAAAGAGTTATTTATGGTGCAGGTCGTAAGAGATGGAATAATTCAATTCTTTAAACACCCGACTGATTAATTTTTTATTACCTCGTAAAGGAGGTCGTGGTATTAACGGGTTGGTTTGTTGGTGACTGCGATGGCAGGACACTGGTGGCGGCGGCTGATGACTCTGCTGAGACTGATGAAGATGAAGAAATTATGAAAACAGCAGCGTGAATGGAACAGAGGAGCTTTTTATTTCTTTACAGTAAAATTAAACTTTATTGTTCAAGCACAAACACCCTAAAGCACGTGATAGATTAGATCACTGTCAAAACGCCGACTTCTTCGATCACGTGGACGCACGGCGCAGTCGCGCGCGTGCGTCCACGTCAGCTGGCGGATAAGAGAGGAGGCGCGCCGCGGGAGGTGCGAGGCTCGCCATGGCCGGCTGTCCGCGCGCATCAGCCCGCGCGACCACCCGCCTCTCACGCCGGTGCGCGGAGCGTCACTAAAGCGAACCATGTCGCTCTTCGCCGTCTCCACTTTGCTCCTGCTCCTCTCCGGCTCAGGTAATAATCAATAATCGATACTACCGGCACTTTAATGCTGTCGTTTCACTCCGGGTTATTTCTTTGGAGCGCGTAACGCAGCGCGCACTGGCCGGAGCGCGTCTTCCTCTCATTATGAGGATCAACAAATCACGTTTTAAATGCGTTTAGGTTTTCAGATTCGAGTCGTTCCTTTGCTATTCATAATCAATAGAGACGATCTAAATGCGCGCCGTGGCGCTGCGCTCACGATCACCTGAACGACGCGGGTAAAGTTTCCATAAAGAACCAAAGCTGCCTTTTCTTTTTAAATGTCGCCTCTATTTCATCCCTTTACGCAAAGCGGGGGAAGACAGGAGCGTTTATTCCAAGTCTGTCTATAATCGGGCAGGAATGGAAGGAGAACCATTCCAGCATTTTTAGCGGCGAGATACGGACACGGGATTAAATGAAGAATATATCACTGGAACGAGGAGCTCGCCTTCAGCCAAACACTGGAAATGTTGCCAGAATGTCAAAATCTGCAACCAGATTTGATCTTCTTCTTTTTTAATGTTTTATTTTTTGCATTAAATGTAATTTTCCACTCTAATAGTTTTAATGCAGCCGCTCTCATTCGTCACGCATCGCCGTTCGGTCTGATAACATCTGAGGATGATTTGATTTGGTCATAAACACTGCGATGCTGTAATTATTAGAATATCATCAAATAAAATGAGGGACGATGGGGGCATTTGACAGCGGACATAAAACGACGAGGACGCGACGAAATAATGCAACAAGCTGCTGAAATCGTTGCAGCTCAGCGACTCGGACGCAGATCAATAACGGAGCGTCTCCGTCGCTTCGATTCGGAGCGGAAGAAACGGGAATCTTAAGACGCCATTTAACTTTGAGATGAAACTCAAAGTAATTTTATACATGATACTCGAAAGACTCGGAGCCTCGAAATGAAGTGTGTGTGTGTGCGCGTGTGTGTGTGTGCGTGCACGCTGCAGGGCTGGCTCTTCAGATCCAGTGCTATCAGTGCGAGGAGATGACACACGACTGCTCCACTCCAGAGTTCATCGTCAACTGCACCGTCAACGTGCAGGATACGTGCCAGAAGGAGGTGCTGGTGAAGGAGGACGGTGAGTCTGCCCTACGCTTGCCTTGATAAGCCGGCGACCTTGCATCTCTTTGATGTATAGATGCGGCCCGATGGGACCAAAAAAGGGCTAAAATGCGTCCTCAATTGGTCAATTTCCCGTCGCCTCGGCTCAAAGATTAGTCCTTATTTATCTGGAGGTCGCCGGAAACTCCAACTCGAGCTGCCAAAGCTTGAAGGCGTCACTCAAGAGCGAATGGCCTCTGTCAAAAGTATGAAAAGACACAACGTCCACTCGGATGGCGGCTATTTGTCTGCTGGGCCAGGCCGGCTTCCGATCCGAGCCCGTCCTTCACGACCATCATCATCGTTTCCGCCTGATTACGTCTGGAGGGTGTCTTTACCTTGTGGAGGGCCGTCCGTCTTGCACGGCGGGGCTCCTCGCCACGCTTCAACGGGCCACCTCTCATTCCGCCGTCCTCTGTCCTCTCTCTGAAGGGGGCGGGGGGGGGGGGGGGGGGGTGAGCTGTGATGAAGGATATGAAATTGGCCACTCTCGAGTTTCTCAAAGGCAATTTCTGAGAGAAGGTGAATAAATCCATGCGCTAACACACAAACTAAGATATAGTACATCTCCCCTTGGAGTGCAGATGGTGGCGGCGGCTGATGACCCTGATGAATGATGGGCGGTGAATGGGAGGAGTTAGGATTAAAAACTAAACAAATCAAACGTACCTAATATTTAGAATTTAAAATGAAGATACTACGAGTTTAATTATTGTACACGCTCACAATAGTATTCAAAGTTAATGTTAGCTAGCATGCTACTGCTAAAAACAATGAACTTGACTAGCTTCCCGTGACGCCTTGTGAGGTTTCTGCTCATGTTCAGAGTCACGCTCAGAGGTGTTAAACTTTATCATCGATCGCTTTATTCTGAACGCTGCATTAATAGACCGATAGAACACCGTCCCAGCACCAGAATAATAGAAACAGAACCTCATACGTAACACAGATTAACTCCAATAAGAGACATTCAGCCAGATGTCCTCCATCACAGCCCGTTCAGAGACGTGGGACTTTGGTTCCGGACGGCCGGAGACAATGGGCTTATCTAAATGAGCTTTTGCAAGTCACAGAAGTTAATTTACGGTATCAGCTCGAACGTAAATCAGAATATGTTCCGTCACAAAGCGTCGGTTAAACGGAGGGACTGAGCGAGGCTGCTGATTGGCCGATCTCTCCCTCGAGCCGGGCGCCGATCATCTGGGTTCAGTTATTCAACGCTCTTCAATGATTCATAGGCAGGATCGGGGGAAATGAAAAACGCAGGTGCGTTCGATTTGACACGGACTCGGCTGTCATGATGGCGCCGATCGTTCTGATCATGAATGAACTAATCTCATCCGTTCTTCGATGCACTTTTGTTACACCAACTAATTTTTTACCATTAATTCAGCCTCCAAATGTGAACAAATTGCTCGTATTTTACTTTATTTCAACGTAATGCATAACTTTATTGTTCTATATCTCAGAGCCAAACTTTGTGTCTCCAAAGTTCGGTCATTTTGAATTTAGTTGGAATAATAAATCTCCTTGCGTCTCACACTAAACTGATTCAAACTATTAGTGTGTAATACTTTAATTTTACAGCACTAAAATGCATATAAACAGTAAAACCGGTTTTCATTTCTGACGGGTTTATTTGTCTCCTGTCAAACTAACTTCAGAGACTGTATTTAACATAACCGCGCCTTTTATCCCTGGGTGTAATTTAGCGTTTTATCACCCAAAATACCTGCTGCCATTTTTATCATCCCCACTGAGTATTTATCTCCACGACATCTTTATGTTGGCTCGTATACCAACTGCTATCTAATTTCACCGCTTGATTTAAAGTGACCATAAAAGCCCGCCGGCTGACTGATACACGTCCAACGGCCAAAGGAGGATTTAGGTTCCTTCTTTCAAGGTCGGTCGCTGACGTAGACGTTTGGTCTTAGAACCGAAAGGACGATGCGTCGATAGATCGGGTTCCAACAATCGGCCCAAAACTCGCCAAAGAAAGATGCCTGAAACTCAAAATACTAACAACTACCCTGGGAAACCTACGGTGCGAGGAGGGAGGAGCTACAAGCTTAAATGAAGTTCCTACCTGAACGTATTAGCGACTAGGAAGACGTGGAAGGTGCGTGGCTGGAGGCGAGCGCGCTAATAAACAGCCCGTGTGATTGTTTGAGGTGAGAAAAGCCATCAAGTCCGTATTCTCCGGCGGCGCTCGTAACACGCTTCATTATCCACCGACTGCCCGTCTTATCGCCGCTCGCCGTTTTCCAATTACCGCTGGGAATAAAAAGCAACAGAACGCACAACAGCAACACGCTTGTCCCACGGGTTCCTTTGGACCTAAAGAAAAAATAAATGTACAGTTTTATCTCGATGCGTTATGAGAGGACGGGTCGGGCGCCCCCCACTCCGACTCCGCCCCCGACATTTTAAGAGATTGCCGCTGGATTGCTCCGACGCCTTCCGGGACCTCCGCTGGTATTTGCAGCCTGTAAGACACGGCGGGATGCACAATTTAAATGAACGTGCAGCTACATATGTTGCACTCGGGTGCACATTACGGGGGGGGGTCGCTGGAAGGTCACGCGCTGGTATCTGGTGAAATGTCAGCCGAACGTCGACGCCCCCCTTCACTGATCTCACAAACGCCGAAACGTTCCAGCGAATCCTCTCAGAATGTGTCTGAGCGGCTGAAGCGGGCGCTGCCGCAGGGATGAGGGTTCGAGCACCTCCTTGTGCCGTTCCACCTCGGTGAAACAGCAGATTCGTGACCACACGCCTCCATCTCGCGTTTTTTTTTGCCCCGCCCTCGATCAGTCACCGAGTCTAACGTGTCCGTTTCCGTCTTTGTCTCCAGGAACTCACTACCGCAAGTCCTGCGCCTCGTCGGGGGCCTGCCTCATCGCGTCCTCCGGCTACCAGCAGTTCTGCACCGGCAAGCTCAGCTCGGTGTGCATCACCTGCTGCAACGCGCCGCTGTGCAACGGGCCTCGCCAGAAGAAACGACCTCCGTCGGCCGCGAGTCCCCCGACCGTGCCGCGGCTCCCCGTCTTCTGTCTCTACGTCCTCCTGGTCCTCCTGTGCTGACAGGCCTTCGCGAAAGCGAGGACATGATCAGGAACGAACGACGTGCACTTGTGATTTGACCCTTCTGGCTCGCCGTCCCGACCCACCGCTGAGGAGGTTTTACCGTCACATGTCGCAAACGATAAGCCTCGGGAGCAGGTGGAGGACAGAGCTGTGGGACATCCCACCGCTGTTTGCTTTGTCTGACTTTTATTTAGGCAAAAAAAAAAAATTCAAGAGACATGCTGCAGGAAAGTCAGTCGTCGAGATCCATCAGTCATTATCCCACGGAAAACGTATTCCAATCGAATATTGTTACCTGAAACAATCATTGTGTTCTATTTATGAACTAAAGACCGATCAGAAGTGCAGTCGGGAAAAATGCGACGAAGGAAAACATATGTGCCGGTGATACTAAAGCCTCCGACAGCCCTCGGGCGTCTCTTAGGCACAACATAACTCAAAGCGACAGTTCGCTGCAGCAGCCGTCATTGCATCGTGGAAGACATAAAAAGTTCCGTTTACACTCTCTGAAACTTTCCTCCTTTAGTTCTGTAGCAAACTATTTATCCCGTCTAAGTTTCTAATGACTGGAATTAGAAATACGCTGAATAAGATGATAATTCTGATACGGGGTGATGCCAGGGGATAAACATTTAGATCGACTTTGTGTTGCCTGAAAGATAATTGTAGCAGTACCACAGTAAACCAGAGGGGGCAGTGTAGCCACAGTCCAAGCAACAGTCCAGTGTTTCATTCATTAAAACACATTCATTGTGTTTTATTTACTCTTTCGAGTGTCGTCATAAAGTAGTCAGAACTTTTCCTCGTCCTTTTTCTCAAGCCTGACTGAGCCTCAAACGCATTAAACTCAGTTGGTCAAATTAAAAAATAAAAGGTTTCATAGTCATGTTGGTACGGAGGGGGGGGGGGGGGGGGGGGTCGACTTACGGCCGCAATTCAATTGGTTCCTAGTTTTTTTTCTCCGTAAACAGACTTGTTCGTAAGTCGGCCCATGTTAAATTAAGTATATTATACTGCGTCTTGATACGGAAAATATCGGGGTAAAAAGAGACAATGTCCTTATGGTAGACATCGTGGGTGAAACCGCAGAAAATATCGTACATTCGAGTCGCTTGCTTTCCGGTACGTCGTAAAAACACGTTGAAAACAAAGTCGCATAGGTCGCAACTCGACGAGCCCCCCGAGTATCAAATGCATGAACCGCTGCTAGCTTGCTAGCATTGTTTTATGCCACGTACAACCGAAGATCTTAGGTCCTCACGCTTCGCCGGATATTAGAGCTTTGTATTTTTATGACATAATAAATGTATTTATTTCTGAAGGCGCTGGACAAGCGTCCTTGCTCTGCTTTACGCGTTTCATTAAATTATATTTCAGTCTCTGATGGTACGTCTATCTTTGCTTTGAGGATAGAATCTGATCCTTCTGTCAGGCTGAGCGTGTTTGAAGCCACCCCCGAGTCGCTTCCCTTCTCATCGGCCGGGGGGCCGTTCTCCAGGGTCGGGGGGCCACCCCTGTTCCGACGAAACGATTTGATCAAAAGGGGGCGGAGCGGGCGCGCCGAGAGTGCGCGGGAGCTCCGCACGTTGCGCTTGTTGATGTGTTGGATGGTGAGGCGGCACCTCAGCACCTGGACGAAGACCTCCCTGAACTGCCTGGAGGACAGGTTGTAGAGGAACGGGTTGAGGACGGAGCTGAAGTAGAAGAAGGTGTCCGCTATAGGGTGGAGGGTGACGTAGCCGCGGAAGTAGGAGGTCGTCCAGCGGGACTTGGGCACGGCGGCCACCATGAGGCGGCGGATCTGGTTGGGAAGCCAGCAGACCATCAAGGAGGCCACAATGAGACCTGAAACAAACCACGCAAAGAAGAGCCATTGGTTTTCATGTTCAACGTTAGCACGCAGGATGCTAGCTTAGCTTTTCCGCAGCATCTCCTTCTCAGAAACGTAAATACTTAATTGATTAGCTGGGGCCCATCCCAAACGTAGGACTTCATCAGATTGCTTATCTCGGAATCTTTCCACCTGATTTTTTACGCGCGGGTCCGACAGGCTAATGCCCCCACATTTATTTTATCTTTATTTTTAGATTCCTTAACAATTCAAACAAACCTTAATGGTGGGTTCTTCTAGATCCAGAGCTTTTGAAGATACTAGAGAACACGGGACGACACATAGAACGGGAGAACCTGAAAGTACTGCGGAACCAGAGAGGCAGGAGCAACAGGTGCGTCTCGTTCAGTTCAACGATGCCTCCGCTGGGCAGGGCAGAAATCAACCTGCAGTCACCATAGCAACCCTCGCAAACGGAGTTCAATGTTCAAATGTCCGATTTGTTCCTGACCTCGAGACATTTCTCACGATGGTTCGTACCGGACGCCTTTATGACTGGTGAGCGAATTGAATGCAGACTCCTTTATGAGTAAATGGGAAAATCCGAATTGTGGATTCATCATCATCATCATCATCATCATCATGAAGAAGCCCACCACATCAGAGACGTGGTGAATGTACGACTCATCATTCTTATCGTTCCACTCTTCCATCCCGGCTCCTCATCAGCGCCGCCACCGCCGCCGGGGGCCGGATCTAAGCTGTCTGCTAATTAGGAAGCAATTAAACGAAATTATTGGAACAACTCATCGTCTGTCTCCGTAACGAGCGCTTCCGATGGCGGATCGGCAGGGAGGAGAGGAGAACCGGAGCCGGTGAACCTTCGTCTTTTCTTTCTATTAATAAACATTATTGGTGTCGTTCGTTTCCAGGACCGGAAGCTGCTCTGCAGAACTGAACCGTAGTTTGGACACAGCGTGATTGGGTCTTAATTTAACATTGGGCAAAGCGCAATGCATGATGGGAAAGTGAAGGAGTTTGTCCCCATTCTATTTTTTTAAATTTTTTAATCAGTTTGGATGCTACAGAACCAAAGATTAGCGACAAACGGACTCCAGAACCCACAAAACCCATCTGACGTAAAAAAAACAAAGATCAACGACGACACAAGATGTTAAAGGAAAACCGACCCAGAGGACCCCAAACGAACGGAGAACAATCTCCACCCGGCCGCCAGACCAGCAGCTTTTAACACTTCCCTTCAGGCCAGGTGCGCCTGATGAGCAACCCAGTACGCAAAACACCTGTGCAGAGCAGGTGAGGAGGGCGGGGCAGGTAGCTAATTACCCCCCCCCATCCGTTCACATCAAGCGTAGGGAGACGTCAGCGCCTCCACCGACGCTGCATGTTGGGCACAAAGTGCAAACTGCTCATAGATAAGCAGCACCTGGTTACAGGTGAGCCTGCAACTCCTTCCAGAGTCAAACGCTGAGTGTGTCACGTCACAAAGCCGTCCCGGGGAGGGAATCAAAACCCCCCCGTGGATGATGAGCAACCTGTGATGAAGGTGAGTTTAAATTAAACCACCGAGAGCCTTTTTGGCTTGTTCTGGACAGACGGTCAAATTAAGGTTTCCTCCCGCTCGCTCGCAGCAGCACCGACTTTACTCCATCCTGTCCCAGGAGAACCCAAAGTTATTTACGAGTCTGTCAGACACAAATCGAGCGATTCCACACACACACACCCCCCCCGGTGCAAATGAAGAGAGAAGTGGCGTTTTGTAATCGTGGGCTGACATCCAGGGAGGGCGCAAATTAATTTGAAGACTAACAGAGGATCCTCCCTCGTGAAGAAACTCCAGTAAGTCACACGGGAATATTACTCAGAGATAATCCCGCCCCGGCCCGGAGATGCAGACTCATCTTTTAAGCTCAGTTGTTCTGCAGTCAAACTATTTACTGAAGGTTTATGCAGCAGTTTTCCGTTTCTCAATCACAGTCCCAGGTCTTCAGGTGGATCTGATCCCAGGACCTTCCTCCACAGCCGACCTTCACAGTAGGTTCGCGTAGCAGATGGCTCTTAGCATGTGGAGTCGGGGGGGGCCCCCACGTGGACGGGGCTGAGCGTAGAGCATCATTTCTTAAGGATAACGACCTGCATATTTTACAACAGGACGTTTGTTGGGTCTCACAATAACAGGCTGCGGCAGCGAGGAATTACGTCCCGTCAGACGTTAGCGGTCAGGGCACCTATAACGGCCGTAAAAACATCTGGTGGTCGTTTCACAAGCCGTCCAGTCGTGACTCATCTCTTAATGTATGCAGATGACGCTGCGCTGTGCTCCCGCAGAGCCGGGCTGCAACATCTGTTATGTATAAGCGCTCATTACGGCGCCGCGCTAACAGAGCGCTAACGCAGATTTAATGCCCAACGCAGCCGCCCAATGATAATTAACCATTGAGAGGGGAGGAGGCACTCTTCAGGCGAGCGGTGAGGTCAAATATCTCATGAACGATGTCATCAAGTATCATTAACACATCGCACCTCGCTAATGACGCCGTGTGCATACAAGCTAACGCCCGTAAAGTCTGTCCACGGCAAATGCTTCTAAACGTATGTTAGCATGCGTTTTCACAGAGAGGGCGTCGGCTTCCTGGTGTGGGCGTGGTCCCCTGCATTCACTGCCACGCCCGCTGCACACCTGCCTCCCATTAGCTCCCTTTTTCTGCTTTCTGCCCGGAATAACACTTCAAAGGATTTGATTACTTTCAATGAATCTAAGTAAAGTGTACCATTGAGTGGATTTATAACTCCACATCCACCTGGATCACGCCTCACCCAAACCGCCGTCCGTCACCGTAATGACGGGGAGGATTCCAGACGCTGGTTTCGCCCCCGATTAAATGAAGGCATCACGACAGCACTTCGTTTATCGGTTGAGCTGAGGAACAAAGAGCCATGAGGACGCGAAGCGACGCGACGTTTCATCAATCCTCCGTGGAAAAACAACCCGGCGACGCCATCCTTGTGTTTCGTATCAGGTGTCGGAGCCAGACGGAGGTAAAGAGAGAAAATAGATACGAGGGATTTGTGACGTCATGTTTCAGACAAATCGTCCTGGGACATGGAGTTTAGCACCAAGCTATGTAGCTGCCACTCATTTCAGAGCGGGGGGGGGGGGGGGTCATCGGGCCGCCCAAAGAAGCTCAACAAATCCTCCTGGAGCTTTGTTTTATATCTGATAATAAAAGGGTTTGAAAGAGGCCCGCATAACCGGGGAGGTCCCATAAATAAACCCCCCCATCGATCCAAGGGGGGGGGGGTCATGGGTGGCAATTGGGCTGTCGCTGCAGACGCTCCGAGCGAAGAAGCAGATTGATCACGGCATGAATAAAAGTGCAGAAGAAGAACA
This sequence comes from Brachionichthys hirsutus, assembly GCF_040956055.1. Lineage (NCBI taxonomy): Eukaryota > Metazoa > Chordata > Actinopteri > Lophiiformes > Brachionichthyidae > Brachionichthys > Brachionichthys hirsutus. The sequence continues at coordinate 12,467,727 of NC_090908.1, read as the reverse complement.
GTAGCGCTGCCCGTTTTTGTTTTTCACAAGTCGCTGCCGGTCTTTTCACAAAAACATGACCCGGAACAGTTGAAGATCACAGGCCAAAGGTCACCGGCCAAAGGTCGCAGGTGTCAAAACAGGATTAAAATTCAACTCCCAAAACGGCGGCTTGGAGCGACTGAAAACAATTAACCTTCCGTCCCGGGCGTGATGTGCGGCCATCTTAACAAGGATGTTCTCGGACTTTAATTACGCTCCCCGCCGGGATTAAGAGTTACTCCAGGGTAGAGCGGAGCCTGGCGTCGGCACCATCAACGGGAACGCCGGCGTAGCTCCGTGTGCAGAGGAGAAGTCATATTCAAATTCAAACCCAGGAAAAGTGAGGAAGAGCAACGGAGAATTCGGCGGGAGATACAGAACGAATAAAGATCCCAACGTCCTGATTGGTTCATCAGAATCTGATTCACAGGAACCTTTCACTGATCAATACAAAACTACCAGACGGTTTAGCCATTCGGCTACATCACAGCAGGAAGTGCTCCTTTATCTATGACGTCATCAAATCAATGCCATTTCCAATATTGCGAACTCCAAACTGAAACGAGCGCGAGTTGGGAATGAAGATAGTTTATCTTCGCCGTTTACTCCGGCTGAAGGGAACGCCCTGGCAGCGGCTGCGTGTGTAAAATCAATCACTCGAACGGTCCAAACATTGGACTCAGAGTTGAGACGGCCGGCGAGGACAGACGAAGCGTCTCGGAGACACGTCTGAGCCGCCGGACCGTGAAGGAAAGCGCCGGTAGCATCTCTACGAACTCTCGCTCTCAGGTTTGCGTTTCGACGTATAAAACCAGCAAACCTACCGAGGAAGACGATGGTCTGCTTCCGGGCCGTCTTGACCTTTGAACTCTCGTGCTTGGGCACGCTTTGGATCCCGTTGATGCCGCCATCCGCGGATCCCAGCGGTTTCCGGAGCACCAGGATCATGGCCCGGCACATGAAGACCACGCCGATCAGCACGATCACGTAGATGACGAAGGCGACGAAGATGCTGATCCTGTACATCGCCCAGTGCTCCCTCAGGTTGGTGCAGAAGGTCAGGTTCTGGACCGGCGTGTCCGCGAAGAGGGGAATGTGTCCCTGCATCCCCGTGGCGGCCAGCAGGGGCAGGGCCACGATGACGGACGCCATCCAGGCGAGGGAGATGAGGCCGACGGTCCGCCTCCCGCCCAAGACTTTGAAGCGAAACGGGTGGCAGATGGCCACGTAGCGCTCGAAGCTAAGCGTGGCTACATTCAGGATGGTGGCGTAGCTGCAAGCCTCAAACAGGAAGTTGTAGATCTTACAGGAAGCGTCGCCCGACGACGACGTGAACGGGAACCAGATGGCGCTGTAGAGCTCCACCGGCATGCCGATGAGGAGCACCAACAGGTCCGAGCACGCCAGGCTCACCATGTGGTTGGTCACGTTCCTCTGCAGGTAGCCGTTACGCTGCAGAACTCGCGTCACTCTGATCGTGACCGAATTACCCACAATCCCCGTCAGCAGGAGGAGGCTGTAGAGAACGGTCAGGAAGATTTTGACGGGGTAGTTGGGTTCGAGCTCCTTCCAGTCTCTCTCATCGGCTATCTCGACTTCCTCGATCATGGCGGCGGCGGCGCGGCGAGCTCTGATTTACCAGGTATTGATTTTTTTTTCTGCTTCTCGGCTGCTCTGGGCTCCGTCACTGCGATCAGAGCCCAGACCCAGAGCGGAGCGGGTTTCCAAGGTAAGTCCAAGTGTTCCGGAAAAGAATTCCAACGGGCTTCAAATCACCAGAGGTGTCAGGAAATGCGAAGACGGTTTCATCTCCCGCCGTCCCGGCATGCGTCCCGGAGTGGAATCCATCTCCTCCCGTGGTTTCCACCGCCGTCTGAGTAAAGTCTTATCCAACTCAACTCGCATGCACGTCGTCTCCTCCCACCAACGAGGGCAGGGCGGTTAAACATTAAACGCAGCCCCCGGCACCGCGAGATCAAACGGCTGAGGTTTAACAGGCCTGCGGTTTTGTTTGGAGATCGTGGTAAAGATAAAACCGGCGCTCGTGACGAGAAGTGAAAAGAGGACGGTGGGGGGGGGGTTCCTCCCTGCAGGCCGGACGCAACCGGAACATCAGGCAGCAAACCAGTCGCCGTCAAATCACCCAATTTGAGTCGAGGCGTCGACGAGCATCGATTTATATTTAGAAAAAGTGGAAGAACTTTAAGGGAGCGTGGAGTTTGGGATATTTCTGTCCGCCCCGTTAGCTTCTTTAAGCTAACGGGAGAAACGCCGCTTCCCTCCCGCCTTCACATTCGCCTCGTTGATGACGTCATAGCCGATAGCAACGTTAGTAGCTAGCATGAACCTGCACAACAGATCCAAGCAGTAATACAGACACAAGAATTTAAAAAACAGTGTTTAATAGTGCAGTGTAATTATTAAAACAGACAAACAAACATGGAATAAAATGGTCACATCCAACAGTCGTTGTCTTTTCGGTCTCTGCTAAAAGACAAACCGTCCACATGAGAAAAGAACCTGAGAAATGAAAGATAAAGCATTCACCGAGCCGATGGAAAAAAACGAACTCTGTAAACAAATCCACCTTAAAGACCGACGGGGAACCGATCGGAAATAACGAACACAAATAAGACGAGATAAAATCTGTCGCTGAAAGTGCCCGATAGACAACAGGGGTTGACCTCGTGGCTGGAGCAGAGGGCTTCACGTTCACGGAGGCCGGCGGGGCAGGGGGGGGGCGTGACGGACGCTTTCCGGTTCAGCGACTACATTTTGTTTTATCTTCAACATAAAGACCAAAATGCTGAGAGGTGTCGGAGTCAGTCTGGATGGAGGTCGCTCAGGACGGCGCCGGCGTTCCTCAAGCTAACGCTGCTAATACGAACCATCAGAAGAGACACAGGAGATCCAGACGAAACACACACCCCCCCCCCCACCCCACCCCACCCACACCCACACACACACACACACACAATGTGAACTCTGAGCTCACGGATCGTAGTTAAACTGTTAGCGTCAACTTCATTTGGTCACATGACGCTAAAATTCAGCACCTTAAGGACCAATCGGTTTCTGTCGTCAGGCAGAAAACAAAAGTGGGTAAAAACCGAATCTCAGTCGAGACGTGGACAATAAAAACGAACCCGTAGAGACGACGAGTCTTCGGCGGAGGCTCGTCGTCTGAGAGCTTCCGGATTGTCCACGTCCGTCACCTCGGGAGACGGACTCAGACGCATGATGAGAGGATGGACAGCACATGATGGACGGCTTGGGACACAGCCTGACCTCTGCGCCCCCGGCTGACAGGCTTCAGTCGGCCTTCGACATTTCTTTCCGCCCTGGAAGGCGATTACTCAGATGAGAAAATGTCCACTCGGAGACGCGGACACTGAAGTGGGTGGCCAATCTCCGATCTAAAATATTTACTCGATGCTCATCCGGCTGTTTGTTGTCCCCGTCTCTCACTCGCCGCCGCGTTGGAGGGAGGCCCAACAGATGTTCAGGAAGACGACGGAATGAGAGCAGACAGGAAGCGTAACTTCAGCCTCATCGCCAGCTGTCCCATCGGAGCGGGACACGAGTCCAGCAGGATGCGACGGCGTTCGCCTGATGGCGACCCCTTCTTAACTCGGCTTTGATCTTCCTCCAGTCCTTACGAACATCTGGCTCCTCTGCTCAATGCTCCAGGGCGTTTAGCAGCCGGGCGCCGCCGGGCCGCGGAACGTGGAGACGGGTCAGGGACGAGCTCAGAGGCGTGTCTTTACTTTGTCCCGCTGCTGGATCACGAACTGAAGCTTTCCTCGTCGGGGGGGACGCTGTGCAGGGGGATCAGGCTTTTGCTCTGCTCGCCGTCTTCTGGCAGCCTGTGGGCGGAGGGAAGCGTCTGTCAACCATCGCCTCGGCAACCATCGCTCACTGCAATAATCTCTCAGGAAGCGGGAACAGGCAGAGGTCACAGGCAGAGGTCACACGCCGCAAGACGAACGGTCATTGCAAATGCTGGAACACCGGAGTCCGTGAACCTGCCCTGGTTCCAGACGCGTGTGGGCGGAGCCTCCGTTTGCCCCTAGAACCCATGGAAGCAGCTTTTCCAGCCATTAAGCGTGGGCGTCTGTTTACACGCCACAGAAACCGCGTTTGATGCCGCCGAGTCGGCGGACGTGACTAACGACTGGTCCGAGGAGGCGGTCATGTGACCAGATCCCCCCACCGACTCATAACCGGGACTTCCGGGATGATTTAATCCCGACTCATCCGGTCCGGGACCTTCGGTTGGGGCCGTGACCCTGCCGAAAACGAGGAGCGGTGGGGTTTTTTCTGTTCGTGGTGAATCGACCGGCTGCTTCCGGTTTCTGAGCTGCGAAACGACGGCGAGCGAGAAACCCAACCTGTGGACGCGATGCCTCCTGCAGATGAAGACGTACGCCCTCCTCAGCCCCACCAGGACCGGATCCCAGTTGTTGTAGTGGCACAAGAGCGCGGCGATGAAGAAGGAGAGGAAGACGGGGATCGCCCCGGCAAAGAACAGCCACGAGAAGCGCACCTACACACGCACACACACAATTCAGCCGCGACAACAACCGCGCTGAATCGACTTCCGGGGGGAGACTCGCCTTCTGCATGCACATGTCTGCGATGATGGACAGCGGGATGGTGAGGCTCAACGCCAGCGTCCCGATCAGAGACGAGGTGAGGAAGCAGCCCCTGCGGAAAGACGTCAGAGACGATGGCGTCGGACCGGAGGAGTCGCCTGGGCTGTATAATCTAAACGTGCCCCCCCCCCCCCCCCCCCCGGGGATGAACGAAGCCGTTTGAGGTGGAATAATAAATGAGGCTCCGCGGGACGACGGTGGGAGAGTGAGAAAGCTAAACGGCGCTCACCAGAGCCAGAGGAACTCGGAGAGAACGGTCCCGATGAGGCCGTTAACGAGGATGTACGTCCACACCAGCCGGCTGGGAAGCTCGAAGGCCTCGAATCCCGTGTAGTGGAGCAGGAGGAAGCCCGGCCACAGCAGCAGCAGGTTGAACAGGCCCACGAAGCCTGGGAGACAAAGAAGCGCCGGCGCTAAAGCCGCCTCCTGCTCGCCGCCGCCGGCGCCGCCGCGGCGAGCATCGGTGGTTTCTTACCGAAGAACATGGGAATGTCGAGCTTATCCTCCCGATCCACTCGTCTCTTGATCATCACGATGTAGACGGCGTACAGCATCGCCCCCGCCAGAGACCACAAAGATCCTGCAGGACGGGGGGGGGGGGTCGCACGGGTCAGGACCGGCGGCGTCAAGCTGTTAACCCGGACGCACATCATGTCACCGTGGTTACCTGTGACGCCGTTACCGTCCGGGTTGTCCGTGCTGGAGAAACTCACGAGGGCGACGCCTCCCATGCTAAACGACAGGATTCAGTGTCATTAGAAAACCAGACTTAAAACGCACCAGGGTGGCGGCGGCGGCGGATCACTCTGCAGGGCAGCGCCCACAAATATTTCATTTCATTATTTTCCTTCTGTTGCTGAAATCGATCCCATTTAACGCAGTAATGGCATTTTAACATAACGTTTCTATTAAAATAAGACTATTTTTGAGACATTATTTAAACCGGGAACAAATGAGGTGAAGAAAAAAAAAAAGTGAAGCTCAGCTTTATCGTTCAACAAGCGGCACCGTGAACAACGCAGAATCGCCATCGCACTCTTGTGTTTGCTTTTCACAAGGAAATTACTTTGAGAAACTTCTGACCGGGTCAGACTCTCAGACAGGAAACGGCGCCGGGAGGAATGAGTCACGCCGGCTCCGTTCATGATTAACTTCCATCTAAGCGTCACAGAAACCCATTCAGGGAAACGGCAGGTTGATGAGCGCTTACCTCAGAGCCACGGCCAACAGCTTGGATAAAGTGAAACGGTCGCTGCTGCTGCTGGGAAATATGGCCGCTAGGATGAGCGTGAAGAGGCCTGGAGAGAGACGGAGAGAGAGAGAGAGTAGAAACACGACGACCACCGATTCCTTTAAAACAGAAAACAAGATGCTTTCAACTCGAGGGTTAAAGACTCACCTGAAGTCGACGACAGGATGTTGACGATGGCGACCTGCGTGTCGGAGAGCGCCTCCTGGTAGGACAGGTTAGCCAGGAACCACTGCAAGGGAAGCTAGCATTTAGCTGCTTCCTGCTGCTCAGCCGCAACCTGAGAAGGCGTTGGCTTCACCCCCCCCCCCAGCCTGGACTATGAAACTTAAATCTAACCCATTTAAAATGCGTAACAATTTCCCAAAAGGTCCTGCAGGGGTGGAATCCTGATGATTAATGGCGTGCAAGTTTTGGGCTTCGTGCATCATCGATATCTGCAGCCTCACATAATTCATACGCGTCAAAAACATTTTTTTAATTAAGCGCCGCTGAAACACGCCGTTGGTGAGCCCACAAAGTAAAGTTGGGCCGCTTTAACCTCCGTGTTCCGCTGCTTCCGGCGTTTTCTTACCACGAAGCAGAAGAAGAAGCTGATTTTGGCCACGTCGGTGATGGTCAGCTTGCCCACTGCGCGCAGCAAGGCCTCCTGGTCCTTGGCGGCCGGGTAGGACATGCGGGACAGTTTGGCCTCCAGCGCCTGGGCGGACGGCAGCTGGCGCACCTCCATGATGTTGCTGAAATGCACCCGCTGCTTTTTAGAAGCTGCCGGGAGGCGCAAACGGAAAAAGACGTGAACTGGCAGAGAAAATGTGTTTTCTTTTAATGCTTAAATACAGAAAATGCAATTATTCGTTTTCAGGACATTAGAGAAAAATAGAAACTCTTCACAAACCCGAACGGCACGGATAAGAAGAACGGAACCAAAACAGACTTGATACTTACCAGACTCAGAGTCTCTTCTTGAATAATTTGACGGCTCTGAGGCGACATCCTGAAACTTCACCGGAACATAGAGCGGCTCGCTCTGCAGAAGAGAAGGAATATGAGTTGTTGTGGTCAGAGTGAAGGTTCTGCTTTATCGGCGTTTAAACGATCGGCTTCCTGAATGCTCCGAACGTTTTTACCGGGAGCAGAGGAAGAGCCAGAGTTTCCTCTACGTACCAAACGGTTAGCGGTTTCGGTGGTGCAGGGCGCAAAGTAGGCGTCGGCGTCAGCAAACTGCAGAGACATGGATTCAAACCGTCAACCTAAACACAGCGCGGTGTTTCTGGTTGCATGTTCCCACCTGTGGGACACACTGCCCCCGTGTGGAGACGGTGTGAACTACTCACGAACGCTGCGTGTCTGCGTTTCAGCGTTCCGGTGCACTGCTGCCTCCACGGCCGCCACAGCATGAAGCCCAGCAGGTAGAGCACAAACATGGAGGTCCTGGAGAACGTGCTGAAGAACGGCTTGTTGTAGTCCTGGTGCTTGAAAACGTACTGAAAGGAAGAAGCGTTGAGGTTCATTCAAACGTGACGCAGCCCGGGCAGCGGGTTTGGTTTCACACGTCTGTGCCCTCAGTTCTGCCTCTCAGGCACAAATGTGCATTTTATTCTGCATTTCAAGTTTTTCAAGCTACACGAAGTTCTTCTGTTTGCTCAGTACACAGTGTACTTAGTACTTTCAATGTTCTACTTTCACTCCTTAGACGTTTCACCCTGGGGCACGTATTTAACTGTTGTACCTTTACGTCAGCGTGTATTCGTATCTTATCAGATCTACTGTCCATAAACGTCAGAATAAAACAAACAGAGAAAGTATATCAAGTCGATACATTTGTCTCCGGTTAGCGATCACATCGACGCGCCTTCTTCTCATTTCAGTACAGGTGTGCCATTTTGCTCGCTCCTCTCTGTGGCAGGTGGGTGGAAAACGACGCGACCCTTACCGATGTCAGCTCGGAGGACGCGACCCAGATGACGTCCACCAGCAGAAGAATCACCACTCCCAGGGTCATGCGCCTCCGCTGGGCTGCAGAGCTGCCCTGGGAGCTCATCCGGTTCATGACGAAAGCCCAGTCCATCCGTAGGACGGCAAAACACACCTGGATGAACACCAGGATGCTCAGTAACTCCAAGTCCAACACCAGGGTTTAAACATGTTTAAATAGTTTTTTTTCCCTGACTGGCTACTACAAACCCAAGTATTTTAGATTACGGTTACGTGGCTACGAGTGTCATTTTGGATATCTTTAAAATCTACATATATAGAGCAGTGAATTACAGGCAAGGACAGATAATGAAGCTGAAGCTAACTCTGATGTTTAAAGTGAGTTCCCACCTACCGGCACACGGTGGCGTTCTTCCCAGATTCACTGTGGAAGTTTAACAAAAACCTGCCACGAAAGGACAGAACACGGAAGTGAAACCGACACCTTGGACATGAATACTCTGCAAACGCCAGCTAGCTCATTGCCAAGTACAGCGAATAACTTACTGTCAAATATAGCTTGATCTGGAGACGGCTATAGACGCTTAGTTGACATTTGTAAACTGGTATCTGACGTCACACTGGTGAAGTTCTTGTTGTCGCTCTGAAAACCAGCCTCCGAGCTAACTGTTAGCCTGCTACAGGTGGCGGTTCATGCTGACGTTCGTGCTGTGCGCGGCTAACGCTAGCTACGTCTCTACCTGTTTATGCTAGCTAGCCGTCGATGACAACCTCGGCGCTCCCGAGCCCGACCGAGTGGTTAAAAGCTAAATATAATCCGCACCGTTACCTGAATGCGAGCAGGCTTCATTTAATTTGCGCCATTGTTGGCCTCTATTTTCATTTTTAGCCGAAATACTGATTAAATTACAGTTTTTACCATGAAACGCCTGCCAACCAGCTGTTGTAAACATTAGCTCACCCTCCCTCCTCGCAATCAGGTGACATCACTTATAGGGGTGCAAAGGATTCTGGGAAATGTAGCTTTAAAGACGAACGCTGACGTCAGAATCCCGACATCCCGAGGCGAGGTGGAGGTTACGTAATCGCCGGCGTTTGTTTATAAATTCTTATTAAAAAAATCTGCTTGAATTAAACAAAACAAAAACCCCTTAAGTGTTCAATAAAGCCGAGGTACGATACTTTCATCCTGTTCACACGCATTTGTCCAGCAGGAGGCAGCAGCTTCCGTAGTGCGTGGTAAATAACAGTAGAAGAAGAACGACACCGCTCTTCATTAAGTATGGCAGCTTTCCTGCTTGGACGTATTGATTATATTTAAATATATAAATTAGTTGGGCGTATTAAACTGATCACATATAAGGATACATCACGCCGCGTAAAGGAAAGGTGCACCTGGTAAGCAGGTATTATATACAGCCACAATAATGTCAAAAGAGCTCAGAGTTAGCTAAGTGATTAGCATGGTGCTAGCGCGCCAGCTAAGAACAAAGTGTTTACGATTTACGATGCCAATTAGCTCATCTATTTCAGTTTTTGATTGCGACAAAACAAATCCGAATGAAGCTATCTGGTTTGTCTAAGGCTAAGCTAACCTGTCAATGCTAAACTTTATCGGCGTGGTAAACTATAGCTAGACCCTTATGCTGTGCTAGGCTATGCCGTTCCCGTTGTGAGGGAAGCAGAGCAGCAGCATGGAGGAGGTGGAAGCTCCGCACGTTATCGATATGACCACCAGTGAAAGGGTAAGCCCGTCCGGCGGCGTTTGTTTAAGGGCCAATAATCGTGTTACAACACAAATCAGGTTCGTTAGCTTTCACTTTTTCGTTCTAGGTGGTGGATCTTCTCAATCAGGCTGCCCTGATATCCACCGATGAAAAGCTGACGGTGCTCAAACAGGTCAGAGGTCATTTTAGCATCGATGCGATCAAATCTTAAATAAACATAAACGAGGCATCCGGTGTCCTGGAACTCCCCCGAGGCGAGGCGGAGGTTGTGTTATCGTGTTATCGACGGCGTTTGTCTGTCCGTCCGTCCGTTAGCAAGATAACTCAAAAGTTCTGGCTGGATCTGGAGGAACGTTTCAGGAAATGTTGGGAATGTTACCAGTAAAATCTGTGCTCCTCAGGTCCAGGAGCTCATTATCAACAAGGACCCGTCTCTTCTTGATAACTTCTTGGACGTGAGTAAACATGTGCCTTTCCTGCTTGACCTGAAACACAAACACAATCGACCTTTACGTCGTCGTCTTTGTGAAACTACACATCACGTCAAACATAGAGAAGCTAACCTTCGCTAATTCTGCCCGCCCTGCAGGAGATGATCGCCTTCCAGACCGACAAGTCGATCGACGTGAGAAAATTCGTTATCGGCTTCATCGAGGAGGCGTGGTGAGTTCTCAGACGAGCTTTGCCGTCGCCGCCGTTCTAAACGTGTCTTTAAGCTTCGCCGTTTTGCTTTCGGCGTCTTTTTCAGCAAACGGGACAACGAGCTTCTCCTCAGGCTGATCGCCAACCTGAACATGCTGCTGAAGGACGACAGCGTGAACGTGGTGAAGAAAGCCATCCTGTCGCTGACCCAGCTGTACAAGGTGTCCCTGCAGGTAAACGCGGCTCGGAACCAGCACGGTTGTCATGGCGATATCCAAAAACATCCCCGCAACCCTCTTCTTCTCCCTCGTCCCCAGTGGTTGGTGCGCTCCAAGGCCGTGTCCGAGAGGCAGGAGGCATGCTGGGATCTGGTCACGCAGATGAAAGGGGACGTCCTCGCCTCGCTGGACTCTGAAAACGACGGCGTGCGAACCCACGCCATCAAGTTCACAGAGTCGCTGATCATCACTCTGTCGCCGCGCACGTCGGACTCGGACGTTCCCAAGCGGCAGGAGGGCGACGTCAGCCTGGACAGAGTTCCCAAAGATCACTCGTACATTCGCTACGGTAACGACGCCGGCGTCCCGCCGTGTCTCCGTTTGGCTCGCTCTGTTGAGGCCGTGGCCGTTTTGGATCCGCAGATGCTCTGTGCGGGGAGGGGAAGGCCGCGTTGGCGAGGCTGCTGAAGTTCATGGTCCACCCGGCCATCACCAGCATCAACCTCACCACGGCGCTCGGCTCCTTGGCCTCCGTCGCCCGCCAGAGGCCCATGTTCATGTCGGAGGTGGTGCAGGCGTACGAGACGTTGCACGGTCGGTGCCGCCGGGGTCCCGTGGTGCCGGACGCCTGAACGATCGATCACGCAGCGAGTAAAACCCGGTTCTCGTGTTCTCCTGTGCGCAGCAAACCTGCCGCCCACGCTGGCGAAGTCTCAGGTCAGCAGCGTGCGGAAGAACCTGAAGCTCCACCTGGTGGCCGTCCTCAAGCACCCGTGCAGCCTGGAGTTCCAGGCCCAGATCGGCACGCTGCTGCTGGACCTGGGGATGCCCCAAAGCGAGATCACCCGCTCCACCCCGGCGCCGCGCGAGCAGCGCAAACGGGCTCGCCACGAACAATACACGGAGGGGAAGAAGATCAAGATGGGTGCGTGGCGAGGGCGGCTCCACGGCGCCGCTCGGGGGGGTCAGGGTTCATCAGGCTTTTCCTTCCTCTGCTCTCAGAACCGAATCTGATGGAGGACGACGAGGACAAAGAGGAGCCCGCCCCCCTCTCAGCCCCCAAAGCGGCCGCCGTCCCGGCCGCACAGTCGGCCATCGACGTCACGGCCGAGTTCCTGCGCCCGCTGCTCAACCCCGAGAACGTCGCCAACCTGGTGAGCGGCGCCGACCTTCAGGCTGCCCTTGAGCTCACGCTCCTGTGTTCACCCCCCTGCCCTCCGTGCCGCCGCTCAGGTGCTCATCAGCATGGTCTACCTGCCCGACGTGATGCCGGCGTCCTTCCAGGCCACGTACACGCCGGTGGAGTCGGCAGGAACCGGCGCTCAGATCAAACATCTGGCGCGGATGATGGCGACGCAGATGACCGCGGCCGGGATCGGTCCAGGTCTGTCCTCGGCGGTCGCAGCCCCAGAACCCGCCGCGGGTTTGGACCTGATTGAAACTGTCACGCCCGCAGGACTGGAGCAGAAGAGAGAGGACGTCGCAAGCAAAGAGGGGGGGAGCGTGGCGGAGGAGCCGGGGACCAAAGACCAGCTCATCAAGCGCAAGATCCCAGCCGTGATGGTGGGACAGGCCATCTCCGTGGTGGGCTACACGGTGGAGGCCCCGGGGGCGGCCCCCGCCATCAAGCGGCTCCCTGAGCCCATCCTACCGACGTCACAGACCAAGTGAGCTCAAACCCGGCAGGAGCGTAGAAACCCCCCCCCCCCCCGAGGTTTCTCACCCCCCGTCTCTCCGTGTCCCGTTGCAGAATGTCGGGAGCCGGCGGGAGGAAGAAAGTGTTCCGATTGGCCGACGTGGTCCAGCCGTTGTCGGACGGCCAGATCGAAAACTTGACCTCCAAAGCCGTCGGCCGCATCCTGCACTCGGAGAAGGCGATCGCCGAAAGCGGCATGGCCCACGTACGTCTGCGTTTCGGCGGTGCGAGGCTCGCGTCCGCAGAAAAGGAGGCTTAAAAAACAAAAACACGCCGTGAAATCTGATCTCAGGTCAGGGTGAAGCTGCTGTCCCGGCTCGTGACGCAGTTCGAGGGGATAATGAAGGAAGGCGTGCTCGGCTTCATCCTGGACGACATCCGGACGAGGAGCGACTTGGCCTTCTCTCTCCTCTACCAGGAGTACAACACGTACCTGAGCCAGCTCCCAGCGGGGCTGCTGGACAGCTACGACCACTGCCTGTACACGCTGCTGTCGGGCCTGCAGGAGAAGCCCGAGCAGAGGGACGGGTGAGACGAGGAGGACGCGTGTCCAGATCGTCGTTAAAACCGGACCTCCTCAAAGCTTCACCTCCTCTCTCCGCCAGGCTCTTCACCAAGCTGGTCCTGGAGGCGCCGGTCATCACGGAGTCGGCGTTGGACGTGATCCGCCGTTACTGCGAGGACGAGGTGAGTGACGGGAGCTCTGCTTGCAGACCCCCCCCCCCCCATGTCCCTCCCGCGGGACGTCCGATCAGCTGCCGCCTCTGTTTCCAGTCCCGGGTGTATTTGGGAATGACCACCCTGAAGGAGCTGATCGTCAAGCGGCCCTCGAGGCAGTTCCAGTACCTGCACGTGCTCCTGGATCTCAGCTCGCACGAGAAGGAGAAGGTGATGACCCGTCCCCGTTCCCCGTCCTGTCCCCATCCCGTTTAGGTTTCCTCTGCAGATGTCCCGGTTGTCTTTCCAGGTGCGGACCACCGCTCTGGCTTTCCTCAAGCGCATGTATGAGAGAGACCAGCTGAGGGACTACATTGAGAAGTTCGCTCTGAACTACATGCAGCTCCTGGTCCACCCCAACCCCCCGTCTCTGCTGTTCGGGGCCGACAAAGACACAGGTCTGGGACACGGAACACGGCGGACCCCTTTACGCCGGGCGTCTCTCCTCACCCCGGGCGTCTCGTGTTTGTTGGGACAGAGGTGGCGGCGCCCTGGACGGAAGACACGGTGAGACAGTGTCTGTTCCTCTACCTGTCCCTGCTGCCCCTGAACCACCGGCTGGTCCACGAGCTGGCCTCCGTCTACACCGAGGCCATCGCCGACATCAAGCGCGGCGTCCTCCGAGCCATCGAGCAGCCCGTAAGTCCGTCTTTTAGTTCGTCCAGAGACGGAACAGAACTCTCTGAACGGAAGGTTCTGAGGCATAAAAGGATCCGGATCCAGAAGATCAGACCTCCCTGATTTCTGCAGGTCCGTGGGATGGGGATGAACTCTCCCGAGCTGCTGCTCCTGGTGGAAAACTGTCCCAAAGGCGCCGAGACGCTGGTCACCCGCTGTCTGCACATCCTGACGGATAAAGGTAAAGCTTCCAGCGGCCCGGCGACGCAAGCGCGATACAGGAAATGAGACGTTTCGCTGCGTGACTTCCTGTTCTCCTGTCAGTGCCTCCGTCTCCAGAGCTGGTGGAGCGGGTCAGAGACCTGTACCACAAACGAGTGCCGGACGTTCGGTTCCTGATTCCGGTCATAAACGGCCTCGAGAAGGTAAAACGCGAGAGTTCGCGGAGACGAGGTGGACTTTGTTCTTTTGCTTGTTCGTCTGGAATTTCTTCCTAACATTATATTTCCTTATCTCTCCGTTTGGTCTCTCGTAGGCCGAAGTCATCCAGGCTCTCCCCAAACTGATCAAACTCAACCCGATCGTGGTGAAGGAGGTGTTCAACCGCCTCCTGGGCACGCAGCACAGTAAGGGTCACCAGTAACGCTTTTTGTGATGGTCTCTGATCTAATGGAGACGCTGCTGCTTCTTCTGCTTTCCAGGCGAGACGCTCGAGACCAATTCCTCACTTGCGATCTGCATTCAAAAAAAATCTTAATAGATATCAAACCCCGACATTGTAAATATGACTCGTAAGACATACTGGTTCCGTAGTTCTTCTGTTTGACCACTAGATGTCAGTAGAGTCCTTCCTTCCCAGGGAAACAGTTGGATTAATAAAAGATTAATTCTAGTTTGCTGTTCTGGAATAAGACCCACCAGAGATGGCGAGCGGTGCGTTTTTAGAGAGGACGTGTGAGCGCCGGTATCGATCGCCGGTATCGATCGCCGGTATCGATCGCCGCTGTGTACACAGCTTATCGTTCTAATTGATCTTTTCTATCAGGCTTCCGCGGAAGCTAATCGCCCGTGAAGGACTCTGACAAGCGCTCGCTTGTTGTCTTCCAGGTGAGGGGAGTTCGTCCGTGTCACCTCTGACCCCCGGAGACCTGCTGATTGCCTTGCACAACATCGACTCCAACAAATGTGACATGAAGTCCATCATTAAAGGTCAGAGTTCAGCGACGACGCGTTCCGTCGTGGTGGTTTTACACCAGCTGGCTTCTAACCCGCCGCGTCCGCGCCGCAGCCACCAACCTGTGCTTCGGGGAGAAGAACGTCTACACGTCGGAGGTGTTGGCCGTGGTGATGCAGCAGCTGATGGAGCAGAACCCCCTCCCCATGCTGCTCATGCGTACCGTCATCCAGTCCCTCACCATGTACCCCCGGCTGGGAGGCTTCGTGATGAACATCCTGTCCCGCCTCATCATGAAGCAGGTCGGCGCCGAACATCGAACCCGCCTCCACGGCCGGGACGCCCGCCGGTCCGACCGTTTTTTTTCCCCTCCCGTAGGTGTGGAAGTATCCCAAAGTGTGGGAAGGCTTCGTGAAATGCTGCCAGAGGACGAAGCCTCAGTCGTTCAGCGTCCTCCTGCAGCTGCCCGCCGCGCAGCTGAGCAGCGTGTTCGAGCGCTGCCCGGAGCTGAGGGAGCCGCTCCTCGAGCACGTCCAGTCCTTCACGCCGCACCAGGTGGGAGACCTGGGTTCTGTGCCCCCCGCCCCATCCTGTCCCGTCTCCTTACGCGTCGCTGCTTTTCTGCAACAGCAAGCCCACATTCCCGCCTCCATCATGACGGTCCTGGAGGGAGAGAAAAAACCAGAACCAGAACCCAAACCCGAGGAGGCCGTCGAGGAGAAAGAGGTGAAAATGTGAATAGTCGTTACGTGCAGCAAATTCAAACGGCTCGCTCATTCATTCGCCGCCGTCCCGTCCAGATCGAACCGGTTTCTGCCCCGGCTGAAGACGAGGCTCCCGTCGCAGCAGCGCCAGAGTCCAATACGCCAGAGCCAGAGCCAGAGCCAGAGCCAGAGCCAGAACCAGAACCAGAACCAGAACGACTGGCTGACGAGAAAGACGACGAAGAACCGATGGAGCAGGAAGATCCCGCGCCAGAGACGCAGGAGGAAAGCGACGATGTTTCCCAGGTGGGATTACGTTAAAATAAAAGCATCGTTCATGATTTTAAAACGTGTTCCTGCGTCCACAATTAAGAAAAAGCGAGCCTGCGTAATAATCTTCCCAGGTGGACGTGGAAAGAGAGGCAGAGAAAACATCGTCGCCTCCACCGGAGCCAGCCGAGGAACTGATGGAGACGTCTCGGCCTGAAACTCCAGACCTCCAGGAGGAGGGAAATGACACCGAAGCGGACGCCGCCGAGCCGGAAGAGGCTAAAAGCAGCGGCGAGGATGTGGAACACGCCCACTCGGAATAAGAATAAGCCCGTAGAGTTCTCAGGATGTTGGTCTTCTTTTTGTGTTCAGGATAAAAGCTCACTTTTTGTATGTAAACGTGTTCATAAATAAATCCAGCGAACGCTGCTTTACCGTCTGATTCTTTTTGCCAGTGATCATACTCCATACTCCTCGTTACTTCCTGTGTGTGTCACGTGTTTCACCGGCGCCCCGCCCCTTGGACGGGGAGTCGCTAATTAAATCTTACGGACTTCAAAATGAAAAGTAATTAGATTTGATTTTGTCTTTAAAATATCGCCCGAACATGCAAGCATCAATCGAACAAAATCACCAGAAAATCTACTTCATACGAGACCTTCCCTCGAGATCTCGCGATATCTCAAATAAAGCGACCGGTCTCGACCTTCGGCCTGGCGGCTAATCTCGCGATACGATTCCGGAAGTGGTCCTTTAAAGTTTTTTAAACTCACCACCGCTGTCTCCTCCAGACACAAAAGCGTTAAATAAGCGCTTTAAATACTATTTAACGCGGTTCACGGCTTCACTTCCGGGTCGGGGGGTCAATGAAAGCCGTAATTCTCGCCGCCGGGTACGGAACCCGCCTCCAGAGGGATGTTTTGGCCGACGGCAGCGGGAGGTTCGCTCACCTGGTCGGGACTGCCAAGCCGCTGCTGCCGGTGGGACGGAGTGCGCTAATATCCCACTGGGTCCGGGCCCTGAACGCATCCGGCTGCGTGGACCGCGTCTACGTTGTAGTAAGTAGTACTTCTAGAGGTATTTGTAGTTCCAGTGCGAAGTGATGCATGTTTAAACATAAAAACGACGCACGGAGATGCGTCTCGGTCGCTCACCTGTCCTCTTCCTCCTCTTCCTCCTCTTCCTCCAGACCAACGCGCTTTACTTTGCTGCCTTTGAGGAGTGGGCGTCACATTTCTCCAACGTCCAGGTGCTCAGCGATCAGACGGGAAGCAACGAGGTACACAAAACCACTGTTTCCGCGGTTACCTGATGTCCTTGAGCGCATCAGTGCTGCACTGAGCTCTCTGTGCCCCCCCCACCAGGAGCGTCTCGGGGCCGTGGCCTGCCTGCATCTCGCAGTAAAACGCTTCCAGATCGAGGAGCACCTCTTGGTAATCGGGGGGTAAGTTGTCAAAGTGGAATCGCTTCCGGGTCGCGTTCGTGGCAACTTTTATTTATCCGAATCAGCGACACCCTGTTCAAAGAGGACTTCAGCCTCGGGCGCTTGAAGGAGAGGTTCTCCGCCCTCCAAGCGAGGAGCGACGACAGCTGCCTGGTGCTGTCGTACCGGTGCGAAGACGAGGGTGAGCTCGGCCTCGTTGCGGCGCGTGAAACGCGCGTCGGCCTCGCGCTCACAGCTTCTCCCGCTCCGTCGGCACAGAAACGGGCAGATACGGGATCCTGGAGGTGGACGGCGATCTCCGCGCGGTCTGCATGAAGGAGAAGCCTCTCCCGTCCGAGACGGCATCGAGGAGAGCCGTGAGTTTAATAAACCAGTGATCCCAGTTACCGTCGGTTACCATCACAACCAGTTCCACCGACCCCGACAGTCTGAAAGACGCTTTGTCGGTCCTGATTAACCAGTCGAACTCTGTTTAGTGGCTTTTAAACGATGATGCGTTCACTGACTGCCTGCACAAACCGTTTTTTTACAGTGTCCGTGTTTCTACTGGTTGTCAAAGAAAAGCCTTCCTCTGTTGGACGCTTTCATCGATGAAAAGAAGGTAAAATGTTACAATTAAAACGCGGAGAATAAAGTTTTTATTTTTTAATTTTCACGCGCTTCATTCCCAGGAGGCTCCCGTCGAAGACAGAGACGCCCCCGGGAACTTCGTGTCGTGGCTCATTCAGAGGTAAATCAATCTTCTTGTGGCGTTTCTTACACGTAAAATCAACCGTTTATAAAAATCCTTCCTCGGTCTTCCGTTTTTCTTCCAGGAAGCCCGTTTACGTTCATCCCGTTTCTGGACGTTTCGATGTCGGGAACTTGAACGCGTACATCGAGTGCGACCTTTACTTCAGAGAAAACCTTCAGGATGCGGCGTCTTACATGGTGTAGACGGACCGGAGAAGGACCCGGACGGCTTTTATTGTGAAGACAGGAATTCAATGTAACCGTCTGTAATTCTTTCGAATGAATTCCTTTGTATTAAATGACTTTGATTGCGTCTACCTGGCGACGAGTCTGGCGCATTTGTCCGAGGCTTTTTCACGTCTGTCCTCCATCTTTGCGATGCGGGAGCCGAACTGCATGGCTCTCTTGGGCAGGGCGGCCGATTGGCCGAGGCCCAGCCGCCTGGCTGTCAGTCTGAGGAGGAGTTTCTCCCCGACGCCTCGGGGGAGCGACAGATCCGCCTTCTCCCACACGGGCAGAGAGTTCAAGTAGCTCACCACGTCCTCGTCCAGGAAGGGGAATCTGGAGGGGTTCAAATATTCGCTCGAGTTTTCGCCGTTTGAAAGAAAACCACGTTTCGTCCCGGACGAAAACGGGTCCATTTTGGGGTCATCACTCGGCTCCGGTGACGCGACGGCCGCCTGAAACGGGTGATCACGCTTACCGCGCCTCTTTCCCGTGATCCCCGATCGCTCTGTCGTCTCGGCCCAGGTTCCTGGAGGAGATCCTGCCCAGCTCCATCGCCAGTTCCCGGATCAGGCCCTCGTGTCCAGACGCCTGGAAGCGGACTCGGTGTCTGGCGTAGCCTGCTAGCTGCTCGTCTGCGCCGATTCCAGTCAGAATGACCTGCAGAAGTGGGTCGGCCCGGAGATCAAAGTGGTTTTGAGACTTATTTTAACCTACATATTCAGCACGGCTGAAGATGAGGTCTGCTGTTCTGATGTCTTACCTTCGCCGATGACGCGAAGGGCTTCAAGTCTCCGCCCCCTGCGACGAAGCCCGCCCCTCCTGCCGCGAACCACACGGCGCACCCGATGCTGTCGTCCAGCACGGTGTCCAGCGGCTGCAGCAAATGGCGGACGCGCTCCTCGCGCCCTCTCTGCAGCTCCTCCCGCGTCACGTTGATCTCAACGAAGTTCCACCGCCGCTCGGGATTCAGCTCCAGCAGCTCCCTCAGGCCGGCTTTCCCGGTCACCCTGTCGGGAACGTCGAACGGGCCGCGCGCCTGGGAAGCGGCCGCGGGCTCCTTTCCGCGTTTCCTCTCGGACTCGTTCTGCTTCTTCGGCTCCGGGAGCTTGAACGCCACGTTGAGCAGATCTATTTCTTGACCGGCGGGGACGTGACGGTCGGCTAAGGCGGCCAAGACCATCGAATCGAGACCTCCCGAGAAAAGCACGGCGACGCTCGCCCGGCCATCGGAGGGGGGCGAATCCTCGCGTTCCCCGAAAGGAAGCGAGCGAACCCGTCGCCTCACCGCCTCGCTGAGAACGCCGACGAGTCGGCTCACCTCCTCGGTTCTCCGCCTGCCTGCGGGCAACGCCTCCAGGTTTTCCACGCGTTGATCTGAAGTTGAATGATCTTCCGCCTCATTCAGCGCGTTTGGGATGGACGTGTTCAGAGGGCAGACGGGCGAGGCGAGGGCGAGGCCCGACTGGTTCATCACCGCCGTGCAGCCGTCCGGAACGATACCGGCGCCGCCCGGGAAAGGGTCGGCGCCACCGCGAGCCCAAGGGAACATCTCAAACGTGGCAGATCCGGCTTCTGCAAATGCCTTCAGGTCGATCCTGTACACGCCGACCGCTGGGACTTCCTGCCAAGCGGAACGGCCATCTCCAGAGCTGCGGCCTGCCACGGAGGTCAGGGTCAAGGCGGCGACCTCCGCATCGAACCTCCACAGCAAACTCCGCCTCCCGAAGTAGTCTCTCCCGAACCAGAGGTAATCGCCATCCTTCTGGTAGTAGACGAAAGCCCACGGTCCCCTTACGGCGGACAGAACGGACAGAATCTCCGAAGGGCCGCCGCGGGACGACAGCCGGCGAGAGAGAACAGCCGCGTCGTTTTCCTCCGGCGCCACCGGGAGACCTCCGAAAATCTCCCCGTTCCACTCCAGGACGTTCCCGGCGTCGTCTCGGAGCGGTTGAGGAGTGAGGGGACCCCGCATGTGAAGAACGTGGGCGGAGAACAAACAGCGGAAGCCGGAACCGCTCACCGCGAGGCTCCGGCTGACGTCGGGTCCCCTCCTCTGCAGATGTTCCTGAATGGTTTGGTCCGGCTCAAAGCGAGACGCCGACGGAGTCAGCAGGCAGAAGATGCCACACATGGTTGCTGCGAAGGTCGATGTTAAACGTCCTGCAGGAGCCGCTTCATGTCGTCCAGCTCCTCTGGAAACGGAGAAAAGCAGCTGTTATTATATTAACTTTGATCCGCCTGTACAGCTACAGCTCAAGACTAAAACCACGAGCAAAGCATCTTCTGTTTGATGTGAAAGATAAAAGCAATAACATCCAGAAGGTACTCCAAATAAAACAGATGAGATAAATAACTTACTTTTGTACGAACCAAGTGTCCGACTTCTGTCTGCCAGGAAGAAGATGTTACTGTTCCTCTGCTGGATGTAGACTTTCTGAGTGGAGCACACATTTAATTAGAATTACATTTCAATAATCGTGCTGTATTTTTAACTTGGCTTACCCTGCCTTTCTTCAGATTGGAGAGCTCGTCCACAACAACCTTCTGCTCCTTTAGCTGAAAGTTAGCATGATTTCACTGTGTTAATGAAACACAAATTAATCAGGCAGCATTTTAAAGGACCCAACAGGTAAGTAGACAGTAAAATAAAGGCCCTATATTTAGCTAATGTAGCTAAATCTAGTAGCAACATGAGGCTAGCGTTACCTTTTCGGTAAGTTCCTCCTTCAGGGAAGACTGTCCTTCCAGATTGTTGCTCGAAGACATTTTTTATCTAATTAAACGTAAAGAAATACAGTTCAGAGTTTCTATTTGTGCGTCTGAAGCTAACTAAAGTCGACATAAACACGTTCGGAAGCATTGAGAGTATTTCCGGGTGCGAATGTCGGCCCAGTTTGGACTCTACTGCCCCCTGCAGGTCGGCGGCGGAAACTACAGTCTTAAAGGTTTTTTTTTACTAGTTCTTTTGGATTTCACAAATAGCAAGCATTTAACAGTAAGTTAATATACTACTTTCATTAAATGTAGAATTAAAACTTGAGTTAATACATAATTTGTCTTTCTAGATGATGAAGTGTATCTGAGAGTACCCGTGAAAGTATTCAGTTATTATTCTAGAATAAAGATAGTAATACTACATTGGTTGGATGCCTTTCTATTAAACTTATATTAAACAGTTTTCCTAAAATCTAATCCATGCAAATGAGTATCTGGTTGTTCTGACATTTTATTCACAAAGTATTACCATGTGCCAAATTTCCCCTAAATTAAATCTGGCTTGTTCCAGATGGTCTTATGAATGTTGCTGTTTCTGCAAAGGTGGGGAACAAATTATGACTGACAGAAATAAAGACATCACACCTTGAAGAATAGATCTGAACTGCCATCCTTCACCTGAGATTTATTATCCCTTCTTTATCTGCGGCCTGTTGGCGTCACGCGCCTCACGACCACAGAAGAAGAGTCATTCTTGTATTTTTGTCCTGGAAGTACAAATTTAGCCGACGTAAACACCGCTTTGTTGTTGCTCCTCAAAAGGGATCCCATCAGGTGCAGACATACCTGCAGGGTCACACGGCCGCACAATGACACAGCACCCGCCTGACCGCGGATGACGTGCAGCATCCTGAGCCGACAAACCGTCCCACTAATGGTGTGACTGGTAATCTGTTTGTACCGGCTCAATGTGTGTGACTGAGGGCTCGCTGTGATCCCTGAATAGATCACAAAAGGGAGAGAAGTCCCTTTTGTGATGCCTCGGCTCATATTACAAGCTAAAGCTCCATGTTAGCATCCCCTTAGCTCCCGCCCATGATGAGATGGCAGATAACCAGGACAGATAACCAGATTTAGAAGCATCCTAACTACGCGCTCACCGATGTTGACCAGTTTTAAGGATGTGCGGCCTCAGCCTGTAATTACGCCTCCGATTCTCTACTGTTGACATAGCTGGACAAATGCAAGTCATCCAGATGTGTGATTCGTGTACGATTTGCCCTTCCTGGCTGCCCTGCTGTATTAAAACAGGGTGTTTGGTGACCAGCTGAACCAGAACCAGAATCAGAATCAGAAGGTGTTTATTGCCATTGTCAGTGAGGGTCGTGCTACATGTAACAGTAATGACTAATATACAAAAAACACACAAGTACAAAACACATATAAGTACAGACACATCACAAACCAGGTCTGGTCTCTCTGTTGTCAAAATGTTTTAAACACTTGTGTTGAGCGACATCAAAGCCTGCAGGCAAAGCTCAGTTCACCTTTGCCTTTCAAAGCGGTCTCTTCAATTGTTTGCTCTTTTTTTTTTTACTACTTTTTTACTACTTTTTTTTACTACTTCTCATGCGCAGCTTGTAAATAAAAATAAAGATTGGCATACGATTAAATGATTATAATATGATTAGATATGATTAGATATGCGCTGTGGATATGATTAATCTCTTCATAATCAACCCTTGCTGATGCAGCAACCTCCACACAACGTAAAACTTAGCGATCAATTAATTCAAATAAACTCTGGCGTTAAACCTGCAGCACTTTGTTTTAGACTTGTATTTATTTGTATCTATTTATTTTTATTCTTACGTCACACATCTCAGAAGCCAATAATCTCTTTAAACCGCTTCCTTTATCGCGCAGGCGCGGTCCGGTCCGTGTTGAGGGGCACGTGCGGGTGGGCGGGGCGCGCTTGTTGTGACACGATGTAAATAAGGCAAGTCACGTGACGCCGCCGCTCTATGTAAGGCGGGGGACGTGAACGCGGAGCTGCAGAGAGCGGGGCTAGCCGTCCAGGAGCGGTGCTGAATCCCGGGCCCGGGCCGCGGCTTTTTTCTTCGCGACTAACCGGCTAAAAGAATATTTCTTTCCGACTTCAGCTACAGTGTTAGCTAAGTTTGGGGGGGAGGGAACGGGAGAAACGTCGCCGTGCGAGGCTATGCTAGCTAGTTAGCTGAGTTAACCCGAACTACAAGAAGAGAAGAAGAAGAGCACACAAAAGAAAGACGCAAAAAAAGAGAAATCTTCGTTAAAGTTTTAGAAATTTAAAAAATGGATAATTCCGGACGTAAGAAGACCTGCTGCGGTATGTTGTTGTTGTTGTTGTTTTTATTATTATTATAAATCTTTTGACACAAAAGGAGATTTAAAACCTCCTTTAACGGTTGCTATGGTTACATTTCTTTTCCCACAGAATGCATCAAAGACTTCTTCACCTCTGCCAAGTTCCTGATCTACATGGGCCATGCCCTGTCGACGTGGGTACGTGCTCCAGAACGCAAACAACGTGTTATTGTGTTATTACAGCGGTTATTACCACGTAAGATGACGTGTTGCGTGAACAAACGGCCAGAGGATGGATTAAACTGACGAGGTGGTCTTTTCCTCTTATTATTTAAACCACCATTCCGCTCCGTCTCATCTCGCCTGCACGGCGGCCGTGAATGACCCACATTTCACCCCCCCCAGGGGGACCGAATGTGGAACTTCGCCGTGGCCGTCTTCCTGGTGGAGCTGTACGGAAACAGCCTGCTGCTCTCGGCCGTTTACGGGCTGGTGGTGGCCGGCTCGGTGCTCTTACTGGGCGCCCTCATCGGGGACTGGGTGGACCGGAACCCTCGGCTCAAAGGTGAGGAGCGGCGCGGCTTCGCGGGGACCGTCATCTCCGGTCAGATGTCTGTCCCCTAAATGTCCCCCGTGGCGTCCCCACAGTGGCCCAGACCTCGCTGCTGGTCCAGAACAGTTGCGTCATCGCGTGCGGGGTCCTCCTGATGGCCGTTTTCCAGTTCCACGAGCAGCTTGTGACGCTTCACAACGGATGGATCCTGGTAAGGATCCGTCGGTCTGACCGAGATCGTTTCTCCAGAAGTTCAACCCTCCGACCCCCCCGGCGGCAGAACTTGTGTTCTTTATCTGATCTGATTTATGGCCACGGGCAGCTTTTATAAGAGTCTCTTTCTCTCTGATGTGTATATATATCGTTGTTTTAAGAGGGATTGCAGTTTTCGTTTGTTCCTTAAGCCTTCAGCCTTCTCACGGTTTTATTATGTTCGCATAATGACAATAAAGTATCTCGACTCCTTATAGACGACCTTTGACTGTTCCACTAACTTAGATCAACGTTATTGATATAGTTTATTTTTTTTTATTGTTTTGTTTCCACAACTTCTTGTTCGACGTATTTCCGCAGTACTAAAAGTATTTTCCAGCTCGTTACTTCGCATTAGGAGGGAGGTAAGAAGCTCCGAGACGCAGACCTCATTCTCACCCGGGGGGGGGGTGCAACGCCGGTCACATGACGGCGAGAGAAATGTGACCCGGCCGGTTCCCTCCCAGCCGCTTTAGGAAAGGATCCCGAACGCGCTCCTCGAGCCGTCGGACCCGCGGCGAGCTTCCTCTTCCAGGCAGAACTTTTCCCACAGAATCGATCCAGAACTGTTTGTTTTTGCAGGTTATTTGATTCTGCTTTTTTTTTGTTTTTTTTGTTTGCTCAGCTGCTCAAACGCCACGTGACGCCAGAATGAGACTTTTGCCTCTTTTACTATTTCGTCATCGGCGTTTCGTAAAAAGCTGCAGCGGCCGCTCGCTTTTTACTTTTTGTCTTTGATGTCAGAAGACGATCAAAGACGCAGTTTGCCTCCTCAGAGTCTAATCGACCTTCAGACGAAACGAGTTGAAAGGAAGCGTCGTCCGTTGTTGATCGAACCGGCTGCTGCCGTTGTCGAGGGTTACGCTCCACCTGGGTATCGATCACACGGTTTGTTTGTTTGTCTCAGACCGCCTGCTACATCCTGGTCATCACCATCGCCAACATCGCCAACCTGGCCAGCACGGCGACCGCCATCACCATCCAGAGGGACTGGGTGGTGGTGGTGGCGGGTCAGGACAGCAACACGTTGGCAGGTCGGTGCGTCTGACCCGTTAATGATCCCGTCCGGCGGCGCGGACCCTGACCCCCCCTCTCTCTCTCTCCCAAACAGACATGAACGCCACGGTGCGCATCATCGACCAGCTGACCAACATCCTGGCGCCCATGCTGGTGGGTCAGATCATGGCGTTCGGCTCCCACTTCGTCGGCTGCGGCTTCATCTCCGGCTGGAACTTGTGCTCCATGTGTCTGGAGTACGCCCTCCTGTGGAAGGTGTACCAGAAAACGCCGGCGTTGGCCGTGAAGGCCGGCCAGAAGGAGCAGCAGCAGGAGCTGAAGCAGCTCGCCACGCCGAGAGGTCGGTCCGCACGGCCGGCGCCGTCGGGGGGGGGGGGGTTAATGAGGAGTAAGAAGAAGAATCTTTTTCCCTTTCGCAGACTCGGAGAACAACCGGAGTCCCGAGGAGTCGTCCCAGCCGCTGATGATTGAAGCCGCCGCCGCCGCGGCGTCCGAGCCGCCCAAGCCGCCCGGCTGCTGCTACCAGGTGACCGAACCGCTCCGCACCCTGCGGGCCGGCTGGGTGTCCTACTACAACCAGAACATCTTCCTCGCCGGCATGTCCCTGGCCTTCCTCTACATGACGGTGCTGGGCTTCGACTGCATCACCACGGGCTACGCCTACACGCAGGGCCTCAACGGCTCGGTGCTCAGCCTGCTGATGGGGGCCTCCGCCGTGGCGGGGATCTGCGGCACCGTCGCCTTCACCTGGGTGCGCAAGAAGTGCGGCCTGATCCGGACCGGCTTCATTTCGGGCGCGACCCAGCTGTCCTGCCTCATGCTGTGCGTCTCCTCGGTCTTCGCTCCCGGGAGCCCCTTCGACCTCGGCGTCTCGCCCTTCCGGGACCTTTTCGCCCACCTGATTCCCCAGGAGACGCTGCCCGAGGCCGACGGCAGCCTCCCCGGGGTCGGCGCCGCTCTGAACGCCACCGCGGCGCCGGTCGAAGAGCTGCTCCCCGCGTCCTACGTGTCCGTTAGCCTGCTGTTTGCCGGGGTCATCGCCGCCCGGGTCGGTGAGTGAAAGGTCAAAGGTTGAACCTTTTCAGGAGTTGCTGGAGTGAAATCAGCTGATGTCAGAGTAATATTTGCAACCTTTGGTTCCAATAATGTCGCCGGCGCCGAGCCATCGTCTTCCTCTGCGGTTTTATCGCCGCTGTAAAGACTCCCATAAGCTTTGACTGTTGCTCTGTGCCCCCCCCCCACCCCCCCCCCACAGGCCTGTGGTCCTTCGACCTGACCGTGACCCAGCTCATCCAGGAGAACGTGATGGAGTCCGAGCGAGGCGTGATCAACGGCGTCCAGAACTCCATGAACTACCTCCTGGACCTGCTGCACTTCATCATGGTGATCCTGGCGCCGAACCCGGAGGCCTTCGGGCTGCTGGTCATCATCTCCGTCTCCTTCGTGGCCATGGGTCACGTCATGTACTTCGTTTTCGCCTTCAAGAACCTGGGAAGCCGACTTTTCCTCTGCTGCTCGCCGGAGCGGAAGGCGGAGCCGGCGGGCGGGCCGCCGCCCCCGACCGCCGTCTAACCGCTTTCACGGAGCGTATCAAGCCTAACCCGACCGCTGCATCCGACTCATCCGCCATCTTTGCCTGTAGCTGGCAGAATGCTATCGCTAACAGGTAACACAACATGCTTTGCGTTGCTCGTTGGGGGAGGAAGGGAAGCAGGAAGCTTCCGGATGTAGCAACACTTCCCATAAAGCAGGTTTTCTGTAACGCTTTTAGTCCGAGAGTCGGGGGGGGGGGAGCCTCGGTCTCTCCTCCTCGGGTCTGATCCCTCGTCTAAAGGAGAAATGCAGCATGGAAGCGGGCGCTCGGGCCTCCCGTTATTCCTCGGTGCTGTAGCTGCGTCCGTCCACGTCTTCCTGGTTTCCACGTGGCCCAAAACGCAAACCTGGGCTCACGTTTCTCTACTTCAGGAAATGCAGACGGTGTGTTTTTTTTTTTTGCGCTAACTGCATCGTCAGCGTTTCGTACGCTTGCGTTCGTGCCACACAAGAAGAGACTATTCCAATGCAGCCTTTTGCCAGTCGCGCCGTTACCAAAGTCGAAGGCCATATATGGCATAGAAGGAAGTGAGGGAAACCAGCTACCTGTCGGGACCACGCCAAACGGTCCGCCTGGAGATCCCCGAGCCGCTCTGTGATTGTACTTTAACGCGTCTTTCTGCTCGTTTTTATGAACGGACTTTGTTCTGTCCCACCTTTCTTGTTCTCCTGAGTAATTTCTCAGTCGTTGTTACACAGGCACTTTACCTAATTGACGTCTGTATTCACACAGAACGCCTGATCCAGGCACTCGATCAATACTTTTGCACAAGGCGTAAATCCTGACGCCCCCCCCCCCCCCCCCCCTCCCGTCTGAAAGTTTCTCATTCATATTTAAGAGAAAAGGCACATATTTTAACAGTCAGACCCACATCAGGAGGAAAAACTGGACCAGCGGTTCTGGATCCAGACTGGGGTCATCCCAGATCCCGGTTTGCTGCTTCAGAAGCTACGACCATGAAAGTATAAAAAGAAAAACCAACACTGGATCGGGCCACTTTTCACACGTGCACTTGAATTCAAAGAGTTCTCCGCTAACATCTTTATGTTGATAAAGGCTGTAAATCAGCCGAGTCATGTCGCTAATTTAGCGATATCTACGCCTAAAGTTAGCCAACGTTAGCCGCCATAAGCTACAGGTCCGACTAAACCCCGCCGAGTATTAAACCAAGCAATTTTTCAAGAGGAATTATTTATTTTCATCTTTCAGAAGTGAAAAATCAAGCTTTCAAGCTCCACCGCTGAGAAACGGCTGCGGCTAGCTCCGTTTCGCCTCGGCTCACCGTAAATTTGCCGAGACGGCGGTTTAGCGCACACGTGGCTGCACGGCGGCAGGATGCAGCCGCACCCTGAAAATCTTGCCAGATTCAACCAGATTTTTGGATGAATTGGAGGAATTCTTTTGGGGTTGGACACACAAGTAGCCGAGCCAGATGTGGCGAGAACAGAAGGCCACTTGTTCGTGCCTCCAGGTGCGTTTTCGTGTTCCTCTGGTTCTGCGTGCGACCGCTAAACCGAGCCTGGACCCGAGAAGACCGACGTTCTGCCGACTCAGGACTTTCACAGCCCATAATTTTTATGTAAATAACTGGAGACGTCGGTCGGATTGAAGTCTACAGTTGGAAAAACACAAAAGTCGACGCTGCCGTGCCGTTTTTTAAGCTTTTTATACAACTAGCGTTAACATTGTGTCAAATCGCAGCTTCATAAAGATTGTCAAAATTTCAGAATTGCGTTTCACGTTCATCTTCATCGTGATTTAGCCCGTCTGTGTTTCTGTACACACATGTAACCGTGTTTCACACATATATATATATCTATATTAGAAAGCATTTAATCACTAAGGAATCATTGGTGTTTGAGGTGCCTAAATAAAGAGAAGCTCCGCCTCCTCCTGTTTGCCCCGCCTTGTTTTTTTAGATCACATACCTGAGCGGGGTCAGCCGTCGCCTCCGGGACGTTCCCTTCTGATGGACGATCTGGTTTTAGGCTCCGCCTCCTTTGACCGGCGGTTCTATGAGTGAACAGAAACGTTTCAGATGCATGAAATGCTTTGCAGCCGGTTTGACAGACTTGACACGCCGATGACATCATATGACCTTTCTGACCCGGTCCACTCCATCGGTGCCGACGGCCCGCTGAACCCGGGGTCCATCACGAGGACCGATCTCTATGAAGCTGCAAGTTAGTCTCCTGCTTGCAAAAAACGTGACCTCCAGCCGGAAAAGGCTGATTGAGCAGAAGTGTGGAGACGATCCGGGCTATTTGTTAGCTTAGCTTAGCACAAAAACCGGAGGCAGAGGGAAACTACTAGCCTGACTTTTCCTTTTCAGGGGAGATAAATATGTAATTGCACATTTGTGCATGGAAACAAAGTTTCACCGCACGGTCGGACATTTTAAAATGTTTTATTCTCAAATTAAAAATGCAATAAACGAACGTACAAAGATTCATGCACGCTTCCGTCAAGATAAAGGATTTTACAAGCATTTAATCCCTTTGCTGCTACGACGTGATTCAGATGTGAGGCTGTTAATGATCTCTATGGATGATCCGGGTTTTATTTAATGTCCGGTTCGGTTCGGTCTATTCTGCAACCCGGTAATAAATAAGGTCCATGTCGTGTTGAAACGGCGACAGGAACCCCAGACATGCAGATAAACATGAAAAAAAAACACCAGAGAAGAACAAATGTGGAACCGAAGCTGCACAGAAACGGCGTAGAAAATCTGTTATCGTTCAAAAGGGGCGGAGTCAGCAACCGGGCCAGAACCCAGCGAGGCCGCAGCTTCCCGAAGGGAACAAACCGACGCAACGAAATAGTTCTCTGTGAAGCTCCACCAACATCTGGACTTGATTCTCCTTTTCTTCAGCGAGTCCGTCTCCGTTCAGGAGTCCAGCAGGCCCGACAGCCAGCTGCGGTCCAGCTTCTTCAGCCGCCTCAGCTCCCGACCCTCAGCTTGAGTCAGAGCCGGGGGGGCCGCCGCCGGCCCGCCCTCTGGCGCCCGCTCCGATCTCGTGGCGCCGGATCCCGTTTCCTCGTCGGAATCTTCCTCTTTCTCGCTACCCATTTCCTCCTCCGCCTGTTTATTTTGGACGCTGAGAAAACACGAAGGGAGAAAGTGAACATGACTCAGCGCATTCCTCGGGAGCGAGCCCTGACGCGCCGACTCGGCTCGTTTCAGCTGACCTGGAGTCTGTGACGGAGACGAGGAGGGACTGCACAAACATGGAGCAGAGGACGGAGGTGGGGGGCAGCACCTGGGCCGGAGTCTGCAGGAGCTGCCGGGAGGAGAAAAAAAAAAAGCGTCTCATTTATCCGCTTTCAACTCCGGAAGCCGCCGTCGCCGGGGGAAACGGTCGCCGCGCGGCTGAAACACCGACCTCTCTGACGGCAGCCGAGCCCCGAGGAAGAGCCGTCCTCTCGGCCGACGCGTCGCTCCACGCGTCCCCGCTTTCGCGCTGCTGTTCGCGGTGTTTCCCCAGCAACAGGTAGAACGGCGTCATGGCAACGCTGTCGTCGATCATGAGCTGAAAGGGGGGGGGGGGGGGGGGGGGGGGGGGAGAAGCTGCAGTGGCCCCTCGTCTTTAACCCCGCGCGTCGGCATCCCCCGTTTTTGCTCACTCTCACATACTTCAACTCGAGTAACTGAAAGTATCCGATTACTTCCTGCGCCGCCGGGCGGGGCCTACCTGTTTGCTGGACGCCATCAGTCTTTCCTCCTCCGCCTTGGTGGTGAACGTCAGGAGGTCCTGCAGAGAAGCGTGTTAGCATGTTAGCGTCGTAGCTACAGGAGAAGCACGCTCTTCCTCCCGACGCACCATGCCGGGAGTCAGGAAGAAGAGCCGGCAGCGGTTGAGCCACTGGCCGCTCTCCTCGCAGCTCTCCAGAAACTCCTCCCTCGGCGCGAAGACGGCGTGGCTGACCCGCCCCGAACACACGGCCTTATGGGAAAACAGCGGCCGGGGTTCGCTGGGTTTGAACACGAACACTGAGAAGGAAAGCAAAGAGAGGCGTTGGATTACGCCGGTTCGACACGCGGGGTTAAATCTCTAGAACGAAAACGCCATTTACAGTCGGTGCAACCGGCCTGGGAGGAGAAGGCCGCCATGTTGGCAGAGAAGGGGTCGGCCAATAGCGCGCTGACGTCCATGGAGGTGCTCCACTCCACTGCCGGGCGACCAAGGGGGGGGGGGGGGGGGGGAGGTTGAGTCACGTGTTCATCATGTAAATGAAGGGTGCAAGTTCGAGTCCCGCGGCCTCACGTGAGCAGCTGAGGAGGTTCCAGCAGCAGAGCAGGTCGCTCGCCGTGGCGCCCAGAAGATATTTGGAGCAGCCGAGTCGCCCAAAACAGAGATCCCTGGGGGGGGGGGGGGAGAGAAAGGCCCCTTTAGTTCTCTGAGACCATAAAGCCCCCCCCCCCCCCCCCTCCTCCTCCTCCTCCTCGCACGACATATTTCACAGGATTAGCTTGGGAGGATTTTTCTGCTTTGGGGGCGGGGCTTGGAATGAGAAGACGCACACACGGTCCTAACGGGCTTGGATGTGGGGCAGCCGACCCGGTTCCCCAGCCGGCGGTTCTGTAACGGGTTCCTCCCCGGCTGAACGCCGGTTCCTTACTTTCAGGAATCGGTTCCGTTTTTTTTTTTTGCCGGCTCACATTAGCGGCGCCCCCGTTGAACCCGAGGGAAGCACGTTTCCACGGCGCCGCTTCCCGTCTCCCGTGAGAAACTCAACTCTGGAATCCTGCCTGTTGCCAGCCAGAGGTTTTAACCCTTTGCTCACCGAGCTAGGGTCAAACGGGCCGGGCGTTTGGTCATGTGACCGGAGAAATCAATAAAGTTAATGAGCAGGACGACAGTCAGGCGGTTCTGAGGGGGGGGGGGGGGTCAGTTATATTAGCGCACCACGGCTGCCTGCCTTCACGTCAACCATCTGAACTCTGACCTGATGGGCTTGGGCGGCTGGGACAGCGTCGTCAGCAGCTCCCAGGAGGCGGGGCTCCACACCGTCACCACCTCCTGGAAGGCGACGGCGAGCAGGGAGCCGTCGGCTGAGAAACGCCAGGCCGTGATAGGATCCGACAAACTCACAAGACCAGGAAGGGCCCTCATCTGCTGGGGGGAAGGGGGGGGGAGAGAACCGGATTAGTGTAGAGACAGCACCGGAGCGCAGTCACAAACCCGGCAGGGCGGGGCGGGGCACCTCCTGTGTGGGCCGGGGGGGCCAGCCGCCAGGCTTTGAAGAACCCGTCCCTGCTGGTGGAGACCAGCACGGCGGCCTGGCTGTCGGCGGCGCCGCAGAAGCACACGTCTGTGATCTGGGCCTCGTGGGGGGCCGAGACGGTCGTGTTCAGCGCGAAGCTGCGGGCGAGCAGAAGGCGAAAGGCGGCAGCGATTAGCGACCGCCGGCGGTGGCGTCCCGACGGGCCGGAACCGCGCGCGGCCCGAGACGTCCGCACCTCTGAGTCAGCTCGTCGAACGCCCACAGCTTCAGGTTGACCTCCGGCTCGCCGCCGTCCTCGCTCCGCTCCTCCACGGTGGCCAGCCAGCCGCCGGAGGAGTCGAAGGCCGCCTTCGCCACCTCGAACTGCTGCAGGCCCGCTTCGTGGACGAACTCCTGCTGCACGATGTCCAGCTGCGGAGAGACGACCGGGATCAGGGGCGGGGCGGGGCGGGGGGGGGGGACGCGGCGTCCAGTCTTCATTTGGGCTCACGTTATAGAGCAGCTTGTCCCTCTGCAGCGAGTAGAACTGCAGGTGACCCGGTTTCCCGTTCAGGACCAGGGCTTTGCTGCGCGGGTCCAACATCAGGCCCGTCTGGACGCTCTGCCCTGCATGAGGACGGAGGACATCGTTTCCTGTCTCGTTTCCTGTCTCGTTTCCTGTCTCATTTCCTGTCTCCGCGTGGACAGATTAAGGATTTAGAGATTTATAGGCCACCCGGTGGATTATTGACGTGGAAATACGAGCCGCTATAAAACCTTTGAGCTGCGTTTCCGTGGCAACGCCGCTTCCCCAGAGCAGTAAACGGGTTTTTTACATAATCTATGCGTCCGATCGGGACGGTATTGATCAGGCCGCGCCCACCTTTGACCAGGCCCTGAATGACCGCCGACACCTTCACGCAGCTCTGGATGATCGAGATCTCTGAAATAAGAGGAGACAGAAACGCCGGATTTACCGATTCACCCTGAACGCAGCCTCAGCGGCGGCGTTTAGTCTGAACTTCTTACGGAACCCCCGTCACGCAGGACAACGCCCCCCCCCCCCCCTCGGCGTCTTACTGTTGTCGGCTTGCGAGGCGCAGAACAGCGACCCGTCGGGCGAGACGGCCACGTGGGTGATGGCGGCTCCCAGGCGGGGCAGGAAGTCCCGCTGGCTCTCCTGGTTGTAACGCCACTGGACGAGAACCGACTCGATGCCGCCGCTCAGCAGGTTGGTGCCTGGAGGCGGAGCCAGAGCCGGACGCGGGGTTTCAGAGGCATTCGGAAGAAAGGATCCCGAAGAGCCGGGGGCGAGGACCCACCTTCCGGCGTGAAGCACAGCGAGGCGACGGCGTTGTGGTGCCAGTGGACGGTGGTGTAGGTGTACTCCCTCGCCTGGTTCAGGTTTCTCCTGAGACGGAATCCATTTTAAAACGGGGCGGAGCAGCAGCAGCGGCGTCAAACGCGCCCCCTACGGGGCCGGCGTTTCGCTCACCACAGGCGGATCTTTCCATCCTCGTGCCCGGTGGCGACGCAGTCGTCTTTCGGGTGACAGGCGACGCAGGTGAACGTGTTCTTGCCTCCTTTCTTGTTGTCTTCTTTGAGGGAGAACCTTTTAAAAAGTTGCACACAGCGATGATGTCGACGTTGTCGACGGCGTAAACGGCGCGTCTGCGGTCGGACCCGAACAAGGGGCGGGGCGGGGCTCACCTGTACGGCTTCCGCTTCCTGAAGAAATAGACTTCGAGGTGCTGACCTTTAGCCGAAACAATATATTCACCCTGAGGGGAAGATAACAGTCGCTTAGCGCCGACGCGGAGAAACGCTGACCTCGGTGGGGGGGGGGGGGGGCGTACCTCTCTGCCGAAGGCCGTGGTCGCCGGGTTTGAGCCGACGTCGTCGAGAACAGCGGAGAACTCCCGGGCCTCCACCAGCTGATCGGCGCTCTGCGGCAGGTGCACGGCAACCAGCTGGAACGACTCTGCAAACAGTCGACGGCGAAGCGATCACACATTCCTGCCCGGTGACCTCTGACACCGTTCCTCTTTCACACCGCAGAGAGCGCTGCCCCCCCCAAACGGGAATCATAACGATTCCTGGAGGCGGCGAAGGAAAACCATCGTCTACGGCGAAGCGGATGGGAAGAACGGCTTTAGCTAGCTTCACCTGTCAGCTAAGCTAATTAGCCGTTTACCTGTGGGCGGAGCTTTTCACTCCTGATCAGATCAGGGGCGAAAGAGTTCATTTGTTTAGGAGTGAAAGAGCTCCCCCTGCTTCGTCTTTGGTTTATGAAGCAGCACGGTCTGTTACCGCCACCTAGTGGCGGCACTACGTCATTGCCAGGATTAATTTCTTCTATGAATGCTCATCCTCTGTCAAACCTACCGGTCCTCTTGTCCCCGGGTTTGGAGGCCACAACGAAGACGACCCCTCCATGCTTTGGAGACGCGTAGATGGAGTAAATGGGATGTCCCACGACGAAGGTCTGGAAGAGATCACACAGCCGTCAGAGAGAACTCATCCCGACCCGTCGAGCCCGTCACCGCCGTGAAGCGCCCCTCGCAGCTCCGAGACGGCCCACACGAGTGAGATCTACAGGCAAACCTTCACCCCGCACACCTGGGGAAAGTTCGGGCGTGAAGCAACACCGACTGGAAAGAGAAGAAGAAGAAGAATCACCTTAATCAGGATCCCGTCTGTGAAGTCCCAGAGCCTGACCGTGCCGTCCAGCGAGCAAGAGAAGGCCTGAAACGAGCAGGAAGGAGGAAACAGGAGAGATTCAAACTCCCATCATCAGCGGTCGCCGTTATGAAACCGATTCGCTTCCAGCTCGGCACCGACCCGCTCGGATCGACGCACCTGCAGGTGGTTGGAGGGCTTGAGCAGCACCCCCGTCACCAGGTCGGTGTGTCCCCGCAGGTCGTGGACGCACTCCTCCGTGGACGTGCTGAACACCTTCACGCACACGCCCGACGGGCACAGCAGGAACCTGCGGCGACACGAAACACGTCGTTTTCGCCAGGAACTGAGTTTACGGGTGCGGTGTCACCTGGTTTAATCAATCAATCAATAAATCAATACTTTATTAGACACAATGGTCCAATAAGAAACAACACACAACATTTGCACAGTAAATAAATAAATACAAGTATTTACACAGTGTTTAGACACACTATTGTTTTATTGTGAAAGGCTAACCGGATGTGCCGGAACGGGAGTTTGGATTGTGGCTCGTGAAGTACGAAGACGCGAAATAAATGCGGTCCAGTTGCTCTACCATGTGTCGCACGAATCATTACGTCAAATAACGCGACACGGGGCCGAACGACGGCGATTCTTAGTGACGGGTGCGTCACAAAAGGTTACAAACATGTTATAAGCTAGCCAATATGGTGGCGCCTCTGAATAAACAGCGGCAGTTCGCGTTGCTAATGCTAACCGGTGCCGCTTCCGCGCTGATTAAACTCCGAAGACGACCCGTGAACGTCTCCCGCCAAATGTTAAACATTACCGGACGGAAAGCCCACTCTCACCGGGAATCGTGCGTGACGACAGGCGCCCTGAAGTTGAGTTTACCGCCGCCGCGGTGAACCACGCGGATATCCCCGTGTTCAACCATGTTTCAGCTAGTCTGACGTCATCCCGCTGCGACTTCTACTTCGCGTGAAGTTGAAGCGGTTTACGTGAATCTTAGCGACACCTTGTGGTCAGGAGTTAAAACTGTCACAGTGATTGTGTTTTTTTTCGTGTTTTTTGTTATTTACACGCAGAGTTACGTCTATTTACGTTAAATCACAGATCATAGATGTATCGATAATTATTTAAATACAGACAGTGTTCAGTCCGGATGATTTACTCACATGAAAACAGATTTATGGGTCGCGAAATTTAGATAGTACCAAAACATATTTTTCTCTGCTGCCTTATAGCAATAGCATTTTGCGCAAGGTAGAAAAGTACAGTTACCTCCAGGGAAGAGACAGACGTTTTTGCTCCCCCGCGTTGTCTCCCGGGGCGCGCTCCGGGACTTTCCGGTAACATCGATGACTCAGGTTTGACGATCGGTGATTGGTTGAGCGGGTTTCCGGAGGACAGCCTCCGACAATAAATTATGCCGCTTCCTCATCTCAGAGTAACGTAGAAAACGAGCGTGAGAGAGAAGCAGGTGCGCGTGGTGAATAAAAGTAAAAGAAACGGAAACGACTACAGGTAACAAAAAAAACAAATTTTTTTTTTCGATATATCATAAATTACTCAACGTAAATAACCTAACGTGACCCGTTCCCTTTAGAATTAGAGGCAGCATGAGTCAGTGGAAGCAGATTCAGCAGCTGGATGCCAGACTCCTGGAACATGTGGACTACCTGTACGACGACAACTTCCCCATGGACATCCGGCAGTGTCTGGCCACCTGGATCGAGTCTCAGGACTGGTGAGTCCCGCCTCCTCTACACACAAGCTGCTATCGCGTACAAAAAATACATATTTAGCAATTAATCATATGAGATCTAATGTGTGTTATAAATGTGTTATAGCTTATTTATTAGGGTTAGGGTTAGGGAGCTGACTCATGCAGGAGATGTAGATATATAATACCCAGAATAATTACTTTACTGGGGGGGGGGTTGTTCTGTGTCAGTGACCTCATTTGAGTTTCGTTCTGTTTCTTAGGGACGCGGCGGCTAACGATCAGTCGATGGCGACGGTTCTGTTCAGCAACCTGCTGTCCCAGGTGGACGTGGTTCGCTCTCACGAGCAGAACTTCCTGCAGAAGCACAACATGAAGATCATACAGCAGCAGCTGCAGGTGTGTCACCTTTTCTATTTTTAACCAAAGACATGACGGACGAGGCGAGACAGGAAGGTTACAAGGAATAGACGTAAAGAGGGGGTCGAGGACTCCAGGTACCTCGGGCTTAGAGACAGCGGCTCTGAGGGAAAGACAGGAGGCGGAGCTAGATGAAGATGCTGAGGTTCTCCTGGGGAGGGACCAGCTTGGACGGGATTAGACATGAGACAGTAAGAGGGACAGCCCTTTGATCTTTGGTGCATTCGGCCAGAAGGTGAATGGGAAGTCGAGCATCACGGTTGGGCCGTGCTTTTCCGCCGTGCTGCATTCAGGCGTTGATCTCTGAGCTCGGGCAGCGGCGGCGTTCCGTTCAGGCGGGTTCAGTCGGGTTACGCTTCGCAGAACCAACCTGAGAGTTGGATGCCGCTGTTTCCTGTGTGTCTGAACGTGTCACCGCTCGCAGAGGAAGCACTGAGAAGCTGCGGTAGCCAGATGTGCGTGTGCGTGCGTGTGCATGTGTGTGTGTGTGTGTGTGCTGCAAATATACACAAACGTAAAATGACTTCCTGGCATGTCCTGAAAGTTAAAAGATCAGTTTCACCACAGATTCTCTCCTCTTGTCGACAGATTTCTTTATTTTTATTTTTTTTGAAGAAAGAGAAAAGATGCCCGAACTGCCGCACGCCTCCGATCTTTTTACTTTCACTCGATCGCTCGCGTCCCCGTTTCGCTGCCAGGACCCGGTCGAGCCGCATTCTTCTGCCCTACCGTCCCGTAAATAAGACGTCTCTGTCAAAATGACTTCCTCTTCATCGTGTGTGTGTGTGTGTGTGTGTGTGTGTGTGCCTCCACAGGTGAAATACACAAACAACCCCGCCCTCGTGGCCCAGGTAATCTCCAACTACCTGAGGGAAGAACGGCGAATCCTCTCCAACGCCTGCATGAAGGAACAGGTTTGTCGCCGCCTGTCCCGCGGAGGGGAAGTCCGCTCACGCCCCGTTTCTCGTGTATCGGCGGCGCGTTATGCACACACACACACACACACACACACGCACTCCCACTTTCTCACCTGCCAGTTGGCGCTGCCGTGACGCATTCAGAAACCGTCCGTTAACCGGAGCGCCGGAGGACGTCATTAGTAGAAATGTAGAGACTAGAAGAGCGTCTGTCCAGCAGGGTCCGCTGGAGACGTCGCTGCAGGATCCCGTCGCCTTCGAGCGGCAGAAGAACACGGACAACAGAGTCGGCGTCATCCGAGGCAGCGTGCAGGTAACCCCCCCCCCCCCACTGACACGAGCAGATGGAGCGCTTCATTCGCTGCACTGAACCTCACAGAAGCCCCGTCTGCCCCCCCCCCCCCATCCAGTTGGTGGACCAGGCTGTGAAATACATAGAGGACATGCAGGAGGACTTCGACTTCCGCTTTAACACGCTTCAGTCTCGAGGTGAATCTCCGGCGCTCATTAAAAACAGCATCATGTGACACACGGGTGAACCTGACACTGTGTGTGTGTGTGTGTGTGGGTGTGGGGGGGGGGGGGTCCGATAGATGGGGACCCCGAGAAGATGAAAGAGGAAGTAATCAAACTGCAGGAAATGCTCAACAGGCTCGACTTCAAAAGGAAGGTACTTATTGATCGTGCCGAGTCGCCGCTTTCCAGGCAGCAAAACATCAACAACAACAAAAAACAAGCGTTTTTTCATTTGCTAGGAGATCCTGTCGAAGATGGATGTCGTCGTCAAGGAGATTGATGATGTCATCGCGTCTCACCTCAGCCCCGAGCTGCTGGACTGGAAGCGGCGGCAGCAGATCGCCGCCATCGGCGGGCCGCTGCTCGCCCCGCTGGACCAGCTGCAGAACTGGTAACGGGCCGGACGTTTCCCCGAAGGCGGGCGGAGTCCTGCGTGCTCGTATCATCGTATCGCCCCTCCTCTCGCAGGTTCACGCTGACGGCCCAGAGCCTCTTCCAGGTCAAGCGTCAGCTGGACAAACTGGGCGATCTGGCCGTGAAGGTCACCTACGAATGCGACCCGATCCCCCTGCAGAAGCCTCAGCTGGAGGAGCGGGTCAAATACCTGCTCTACCACCTGATCAGGAGGTCTGAGGGGGGGGGGCGGGGCTTAAATCCTGACCGGGTCTGCTCTGGAAACCCAAGGCTCACGCCGGGCCTGCTTCCTCCTCAGCTCGTTCGTCGTGGAGAAGCAGCCGTGCATGGCCACCCAACCGCAGAAGCCCCTCATCATCAAGACCGGCGTCCAGTTCGCCACCAAAGTCAGGTACCTGCGCGCTCCGCTGTGATTGGCTAGATCGTGCTAGAGACGGAGGAGGATCCCCAAACATTTCCTTCCCTCCCAGACTCCTGGTGAAACTCCCCGAGGTGGATTACCAGCTGAGAGTTAAAACCACGTTTGACAAGTGAGACGTCTTTCCTCACGTTCGCCGCCGACCCGCAGCGTGTGAACGCCTCCTATTGATCTGTCCTTCTTCGTCCTTTCTGTGTCTCCAGGGACCTCCCCCCGGGCAGAGTGTGAGTACGCGCGGCCTCGCCTCGCTTTTAGCTCGCCGTGACCAGTAAACAAGCGTCTTCCCTTCATTCTTTTTTTTTTTTTGGGGGGTTGTCGTCTGACTTTAGAAGTCGCCAGTTCCACATTGTGACCCACAACACCAAAGTCATGGACATTGAGGACTATTCCAGCGGCTGCCTCTCGGTGACGTTCAGACACCTGGTAAGGAAACGCACCTGTAATCAGAACAAACCGACCCGAGCGGGAGGAGCCGTCAAAAGTTAGCGTCCTTGTCAGAGGCATGAACGTCCCGGGACCAGTCCCAGGACCGAGTCCCTTTGATTTCTGGTACTTGCTAATAGTACTTAAGTATTAGAATAAGTACTGCAGGAGTGTTTTTATACTACAGTGGTGACTGAGTTTGCGTCTCACAGCAGCTGAAGGAGAAGAAAAGCTCCAACAGCAGCACGAAAGGGAACGAGGTAAGACACCTGTCGTAGCGAGCCTCAGCGTTGCTAACAGGCTAGCGCTACGCTCCGACGTGAAGCTGTGCCCCCCCCCCCCCTGTGCTGTAGGGGCTGCTCTTTGTCACGGAGGAGCTTCACTCGCTCGGCTTCGAGGCCCGCTTCACCGTTCAGGGCCTCAGCGTCGACCTGGAGGTCAGTGTGCATCCTCTCCGTCGATTGGCTGTCTGTTTTCTCTGGCGGCATGCTCATTGGCACCCCCCCACCCCCCACCCCCTCCCCCACAGACGTGTTCTCTGCCGCTGGTGGTCATTTCCAACGTGTGCCAGCTGCCCGGAGGCTGGGCTTCCGTCATGTGGTACAACCTCCTGACCGACGAGCCCCGGGTGAGCGAACGCGGCGCCCAAAACGGAACCCTGACTTCGTTACGACGCGGCCGCCGTCTCAGTTGGACTCTCCCTTCCTTCCTTCCTTCCTTCCTTCCAGAACTTGGCGTTCTTCTGCAGCCCACCCCGGGCCTGCTGGAGGCAGCTCTCCGAGGTCCTCAACTGGCAGTTCTCCTCCTTCTCCGATCAGGGGCTGAAGAAGGAGCAGCTCCTCATGCTGGGGGAGAAGCTTCTCGGTAGATTCGCCCGTTGGTCTTCGGATCGTCCTGAAGCGTCAGACTAATACGAACAACGTGCCGTCGTGTCTTTTCAGGTCAGCGTGCTCCCTCCAGTGACTCGCTGGTGTCCTGGTCCAGGTTCTCTAGGGTAAGCGCCACCTAGTGGCCCGGGAGAGCGTCCTCCTCCCCACGCTGTTCCCGGACACATTTTTACATTGCACCCGTTTAGAAACCTTCTTTGTTTTTCTTCTAGGAGAACATTCCAGGGAAGCCCTTCACTTTCTGGATGTGGCTGGATTCCATTCTGGACCTCATCAAGAAGCACCTACTGACGGTCTGGAATGAGAAGTAAGGCCGTTGTCGTGGACGCGGGACGCCATCTGTTCTTTAGAGTGGCGGGAAAGGCGCGAGGTTCTCGTACACTCACCGCCGCCTTTCCGCGCAGCTACATCATGGGCTTCGTGAGCAAGGAGGTGGAGCGCCTGCTGCTGAAGGACAGAGAGTCGGGGACGTTCCTGCTGCGCTTCAGCGAGAGTCACCTGGGAGGAATCACGTTCACCTGGGTGGAGCGCAGCAACAGCGGTGAGGTGGCCCCGATCGGACGAAGCATTTCCAACCAGAGACTCGTCCTTGACTCGATGCTACACTACGCTCCGCTAGCAGGAGAGGTCAAGTTGAACTCCGTGGAGCCCTACACTAAGAACCGGCTCAGCGCCCTCCCGTTCGCCGACATCATCCGGCACTACAAAGTCATCTCGGAAGGGGTCGTCCCGGAAAACCCGCTGAAGTTCCTCTACCCCGACATCCCCAAAGACGAGGCCTTCGGGCGCCTTTACAACAGCGAGCCCAGCAAAGGCAAGAGCCGCTTCCGTTTCAGCTTCTTTTGATTATAAGCTGTAATCATTTCTCTTTTGTCCCTTTTTACATTTCCAGTCTATCCGTACATTTCGTTTTCCTGGATGCCCATCTCGGAAATGCGGTGAGTTCATTTCAACTCCTTCTCAACATATTTGGGATTAAAGCATTCTTTTTATCATTTTCTATTAAATACATTTCTTTAACGACACCGAAGACAAAATGTCTTTAAAACAAAAATAGAGTTTCGAGTGTATTTGGATTCCTTATTTCCAGTCATGTTCTCGTTTCGACCATTCCTTTCGTTGCTCGCCTGATATTTACATTTAAAGGCTATATTTACGGTGAGGATGTGGCTATTTCCTGGTTTGGTTGATCATGTTCCTGTGATCCCAGCTCTAGTCCCAGCAGCACGCCACTTTCTTGCCCGTCTCCTGAACCATCGATGACGCCGGGAGAGTTCGACATGCTCAGTGACCACATGTGCTTCGACCTTGACACGGTCGGTTAGCATCCGTTGCTATTTGGACCGTTTTTCTTATCCACAGCCAAAGCAACGATGAATCTATCCTAATAGCATATTATATGTACAAGACGCATTTTTGCTAATGCCATGAAGCTAATACTAAACGGTTCTAGTGTTTCTGTCACACAGCTTTTACATCTAAATATGTAAAGTAGCAGCGAACTCGTGCAGGCGTGAATATTTCCTTCTTTGTTACTAATATTGTTCTGTCTAATGTTCTTTTACAGATGAGTTCTTCATATTCAGAATAACATGAGCAATGGAAAACATTGATCAGTTTTCTTCAATCAATTCCAAAAGCGTTTGATCAGCATCTACATCTTGATCAGTCCAAATAGGTCTCTGGGTTTAATTCATTGCCAAAACTGTTATTTGCTTTGTTCATTTTTTTTTTTTTTTAACCATATATATTCATAATTGTTATAAAATATTTCTTATTGTGCCTTTTCAGATAGATTTATTTTTAACTGTTGATTGGTTTTCAATAAAGCCTGTGTTGTACGGTAGACAGTCCATTCAGTATTTCACGGTTGCGGTAACTTTTATTTTGAAAGAAGCCGGAAGCCGGAAGTTAATTCATGCAGATTAAACGTTTTATCCCGTTTTCTTGGAGACATGTTAGTTGTTGCCGCGAAACACGTAATTCCTGGATCAGGAGTGGGCGGATGCAACATTTTTGCCAAGTTATCTTTAAATAAAGGCTCTCCAGATATTTGAGTAAATGTTCGTAACACTTGAAATAAAAACATTTTATGCTAGTTACGCAGTGTGTGTTTGAGTCTTGGGTTATGTCGTCACAAATTAAATATGGCGTCGAACCACGTACGAAAAAGAAGCATCTTAAAATGCACTTCGAGAGGCGCCGGAAGCAGTTCGGTGTTTTGAAAAGCGGAAATACGCTCTTCTTAACGACAGTCCACTTGACGCCGCACGAGCGCCACATTCTGGGGAATCACGTGGTCTCACTGGGCGTGGCCGGTGAGTATAAAACACACCCCTTCGTCTACAGCGTTTTGTAAACCTTACTTTATCGTCAAGGGAGCGTTTTGAAACTCACCGGTGTGCTGCTCCCGGTTTGTCCGTGGATGACCAACAGCCTCCGGGTAAGACATTTTGTTGTCAAATAACCAAAACTACAATGTAGTTTTATATAATATATATATATATTTATATATATAAAATAGTTACTGTTATGCTCAGATATAGTTATCTAGCTCGCCATGCTAGCTCTGTCGCACTTTCTCCCCCCCCTCTGTTTACATCCGTCCGGTTTTATTCTTTCCGACTCGCCCAATGTTTTTCGCAGATGACCCGCTGGCAGGAGCTGCTGAGGCTGGATTCGGCGTCGCAGGGCCGGGTTCGGCTTCTGTACGAGGACCGGTTCCTCTTGGAGATCCGCCAGAGTCTGAGTGCGGCGGTAGAGAGCCTGGACTGGTGAGAAGTCCGGACAGGTTCCCGGAAAGGAAACTTTATTTATCGGCCCAGCGTGCCTCACGAAAGCACCGGCTAAGCGTGAAATAACAATAAAAGTACATAAATAATCATTCAAATAAAATAGATTTATTTTTAAATCTGAGTTTTCACAAGTCTGGCTTAACAGAATGGTCTAAAGCCAGTACATGAAAATACTTTTAAAGTACTTTAAAGTGAATTATCTGAGCCGGTGCAGAGAGCCGAGTACTGTACTAATATGGTCGTACTTCCAGCAGCGGCATTTTGTTCATACTGGAGCCGTGTAATGGCCGTTAGAGCAGTCTAATCTGCCGGAGACAAACGCAGACTCTCCAAGTCTGGTTTAGACACTTTATTTTTGATCTCTTTGATCTAAAGGAGAGCGCCTCGAGGCGACCAATGACACTCTCTCTATGTCTCTGTGGACCAAAGACAATAATCTGTTTCATCCGTAAAAAAAAAAAAGTTTTGCACCCACCCCCTGATCTGCTCCACAGAGCATCTGGTCAAACGTGCTGTTCTGGTTATTAAGGGTTAAATCATTCTCTATAGAGCCACAATTACACGGCTATTACAGATTAATACGATCTGCTTCGTACTACTCGCGACCAGGGAGGGTTCTGTCCACCGAGGCGTTTCCAGGTGGGACGGACTCCGTCTCTGAACGAGTGTCTCCTGTTGCCGTGCGGCAGGGATTCAGCGGCGGCGCATGAAGACCGCGCCGCCGGCTGCTTCCGCGCACTGGCGGCGGATTTGGAGGAACAGAGGAGGCGGTCTGTCCGAGAGAACACCGTTCTGCAGGGGCCCGATTTCACAGGAATGGGAGACTACTTGCTGGTAGGGGAAAATGCGATATTTAATTTACATTTATCTTTTTAGAATCATCCCGACCGCTCGTTGCTTCGCTACGTATCTGCTCCTAGAAAACCTTCGAAGGTCAGCCGATGACCTTGGCTGCGATCCTCTCTGAAGGCCTGAAGAAGGAGCAGGAGATCCTGGCTTCAGCCTACGAGGCACAGGTGAGAGCCTTTTTAGTTACACATCGCGTACCTGAGGTGGGGATTCTAACGAACGCCGCGTTCCTCAGGGACGCAGCGTTCGTTACACATCGCGTACCTGAGGTGAGGATTCTAACGAACGCCGCGTTCCTCAGGGACGCGGCGTTCGTCACACATCGCGTACCTGAGGTGGGGATTCTAACGAACGCCGCGTTCCTCAGGGACG
Organism: Brachionichthys hirsutus; assembly: GCF_040956055.1. Lineage (NCBI taxonomy): Eukaryota > Metazoa > Chordata > Actinopteri > Lophiiformes > Brachionichthyidae > Brachionichthys > Brachionichthys hirsutus. The sequence continues at coordinate 12,423,596 of NC_090908.1, read as the reverse complement.
CAGCCGCCCCGTCGTGGAACGGAAACGGACGCCGACGGACGACAAAGTGAACGAACTGAAAAGCCGGTTTTCGGTAAACCCTCTTTGCGCTTTGACGCGTTTCATCACACGTTTCCTCGTCGTCTGACGCTTCTTCCTGTGAACGCAGGAAGTAAAGAAGGAACTGAAGCTACTGGAGGGCCGGAATGAAAAGCTCACCTACATCCAAGAGACCCTGCAAAGCCAAGGTGCGCTGGGAGGCGTGGAGACGGCCGCGCTGGGCGTGACTTCCTGCTTCACTCGCGTGTCCTCTCGCTTGCCCCCCCCCAGTGAAGCAGCACGTGGAGCTGGCCCCGGCCCACGCCGCGGTGGAGGAGAGCTGTCTGAACCAGGCGAACACCATCACGGTGACAGAACGGGTGCGTTCTCTCGGGGACACGCCCCGCCGCAGACCGGACGCCGTCTCATCCGTCGGTCCGTCTCTTTGTCCCGCAGAAGGTGCTGCAGTGGACGTGGCAGGTATTGAAACTGGCAGAGGACATTACTGCGACTCTCCTAGAGGAGGCGCTGCCTGACTGGAAGCGCAGGCAGCAGGCGGCGTGCATCGGGAGTCCGGCGGACACCTGCTCGGTGCAGCTCCAGAAGTGGTGAGAAGTCTGCGTGGTTTGTGGCTGAGGAAGAAAACATCGCCCCCTGTTGTGGTACTCCAGTACTGACGATACTTGCAGGTTCACAGCTGTGGCTGAAGTCCTACTAGGAGTTCATGAGCAGATGCAGAAACGGCAGAACCAGAACCAGAACGGCGGCTCCGACGCCTCCAGCCTCTCCGTTCTCGCGGCAGAAATCGAGGGATTCAACCGGACCCTGTTCACGAAACTTCTCGCAAAGTGAGACGAAGGATCGGATAATTCCGCAGTACATTTCACGCGAACCGCCGCCCGACGCTTTACGGGTTTCTGTGGTCCAACCTCGCAGCGCTCTGGTGGTCGAGAAGCAGCCGACCATGTCCAGTCAGCCGCAGCGGCCTCTGATCCTGAAGACCGGGGCGCCTTTCGACGTGGCCGTGAGGTGAGGCTGCTGCTTTCCTCTCCATAAATAAACTCGTGGTTCACAGAGCTTCACGGTAATAGTTCGGTTTTTTTTTTTTAACGGCTTTGACCGTACATTCCGTCTGTTTTCAGATTCCTGGCGAACCTTCCGACGTTCAAGTACCTGCTCAGCGTCAAACCCGTGTTCGACAAGTAAGCCTCAGAACGCCACGACCAACGCTAGCGAATCTTTCTTCACGAGTTTCGTCCTCACTTCGTTTCGTTTTCTCCCAAAAATCAGGGATGTCGAAGAAGTCCAGACGATTAAAGGGTAGGTCCGAGACCAGAGCCGTTTGTTCTGTGGCCGTTTGGACCGAGACGGAACTGTTGCCGTTCTAGGTTCCGCTGCTTCGTCTTCACCAGGGACGCCTCGAAGGTGTTGGACGAGGACGAGCCGGGTGGCGGCTTGGTGGCCGAGTTCAGCCACATGGTACGATCCGTTTACGCACGAGTCACGGACCGGAACCTTCCATTTGACTGCCTTGTTCTCCGTCTCAATACTTTCGTCAGTCACTCGGGGACACCAAAGAGAGGGTCAAGAGACCGGCGGCGGTAAGGGGAAGCGTTCGGTCGTGTCCCGAGGACGTCGGTGTCTCTCCTGGACCCTTTGTCCTTCGGCAGAACCGCCTGTTGGTCACCGAGGAACTCCACGTCATGAAGTTCGTGACCGAGTTCCGGTACGCCGGACTTCGCTGCAGCATCGAGGTGAGAGCGAGTCCGTCGGCGGCGTTCGTGTCCGGCGACCGTCGCTGCTTTTACCGTCTCCTCCCGCGTCGACCAGGTGAGCTCGCTGCCCGTGGTCGTGATCACCGCCCACTCTCAGGTGGACGCCGCCTGGGCTTCGATCCTGTGGAGCAACGCGCTGTCCGCCGGCGAGCCGAGGGTAGGACGCCGTGGAGCTTCGGGAGTCTCTCCTTGCGTCTCCTCATTTCCGCCGGGTCAAGCGGGACCAGAGTAAACTGCGTCCGTCCGCTCTGCAGAACCTGTCGCTGTTCCTCGACCCGCCTCCTCTCGCCTGGCAGCAGCTGGCGCAAGTTCTGCGCTGGCAGTTTCTGACCGTCAGCCGGCGGGAGCTCGACGGAAACCAGCTCTCCATGCTGAGGCAGAAATTTGTGGGTGAGTGTCGTCGGGGTGACCGAATCGAACGCACCCCGGAGCCTCGTTCTCGAGGGTAAACTCCTGCCGCTAACGTTTTCGTGCTTTCGCTGTTTTCGCCGCAGACGGTTCTGCTGACGTCGTTCTCTGGAGCAAGTTCTCCAAGGTGAGCGTCGGACGACAACCGGGCGTTCTGTCCTCCGGCTCCGGTACCGTCGTTCATGTTTGCCTTTCTGTGGGGGGGGGGACAGAAAGAAAGTGCCTGGTTCTGGCTCAGTGGGGTCCTGGACATGATCAGACTTCACCTGGTGGATCTTTGGCGCGACGGGTAAGACGCATCTCCAGCCGTCGCTGCCGATCGATTACATTTAACGGCGATCGGGACCCGATCGGACCGGGCGTGGCTGTTGTTCTGATGGATTAACTGCTTCCTGTTTACAAATCGACTGGCTTTCAGCTTGATCATGGGGTTCGTGAGCCGGGCCTCGACGAAGGCCCTGCTGCAGGAAAGACAGGCCGGCAACTTCCTGCTCCGCTTCAGCGAGTCCAGCAGAGACGGGGCGATCAGCATCAGCTGGGTGGACCGCCCCAACGGCGGTACGTCCTCTGGTGCCGCGAGGCTAGCAGCGCTGGTTCTGATTGGCTGCTACCGATGGTCATGCTGCTCGACTTCCTGTTTGCGCCCCTCCCCCCCCCGGCAGAGGTCCGGGTGCATTCCGTGGAGCCCTACACCAAGCAGGAGCTGGCCTTCATGCGTCTGGTGGACATCCTGTACCTGCCCAGCCTGGAGGCCCAGCGGCCCTCGGAGGGGAACCCGCTGCTCTACCTCTACCCCGACACCCCCAAAGACGCCGTCTTCAAACGCTACCGGAAGACTCCCGGTATTCCGCCCGGACTCGCATTCCAATACTCGACTTCTGAGCCGGTTCCGAGTGAAATCTTTTTCTTTATTGAACACGTCTTCCGTTCTCGCAGCGACGCCGACGTCGGTCAACGGTTACGTCATGAGAGACAGGAAGCTCTTGCTGCCGTGAGTACGACGGTCGGCTTGAAACCAACGGCGCAGGATTCAAAGCGTCGGATCACGCCTCCGTACGTTTCTGTTTCCGCAGTAATCCGTCGCCGCCGCCGTCTCCGCCGAGCGAGGACGGCGGCGCGGACATGGAAGTGGACGCGGACCAAAGTGTGAGTTTAAAGGAACATTCCACCGTAAATCTGAAAGATCTCTTTCAGGTTTATCGGATTCAGATGTTTCCCTGCAGACGGAGAAGCAGCAGCAGCTGAAGGAAATCGTATCGGATTTATTGGAGATGGACACCTTCCCCGACCTGAACGTCGTTCTGCCGGACCTTCCACAAATTCTGGGCAACAACGTGGGTCCTGGAAGCTCCTCAACGTGTCTGAATCAATCACTGGTCTAGAAATAATCCATCCATCTATCTTCCACCGGGGAGGAAACGGTCCGATCAGGGATATCCGGACTTCCCTCTGCTTCACCACGACGGACCGATACCTAGAACTCTGTCCATTGAGATTATGATCATACAGGACCCCGTACTCCCGAAGCCCCCCCCCCCCAAGATACGAGGGACGCGGTCCGACGCCTGGACTGCTAAAAAAAAAAAGCAATAAAACATTTTTGTGCATTTTAATATGGAGATGCTACATTTCTTACACATCTTAATCCATTTAAAATATTTGATCATTTCTCATGTACAGTATGTATATTAATGTTTACCATATAGTTTCCTCTATATTACACTAAATAAACCGCTTTGGTGTGAAATACTGCCACTGTGGAACGTCACGAGTGACGACGGAGGTTCCGCGGGAATCCTACCGGAACGTCGCGGGTTGGGGGTTCGGCTAAAACCATCTATAGCGTATTATAATGCGTTAAATTTACATTTAAATTAACTGATAAAATGTCACAACAAATCACGATGTGTTTATGAATGTTATAAACTTGCCATAAGGCTTCCCGCGCTCAACCAACTGAAGTCCCTGTTAATATTTAGGGTATTTGTTTGTTTTGTTTCCATGGTTACCAGTTGGTCTAAGGTGATTGTCTTGGATGTGGGATTCAAAATGTGTTTATGTACACACAGGCTGCCTTGAAGTATTTTTTAAGATGTCTCCATAAAAAGTCATTTTCAGTTTCACCTTCACTAAAATAAGTTCTTCATATTGATCCAATATTCTGCATGAAGTTTTAAAACCGAGTTATAAAAATCACAAATAAGGTCATCAAAACGTGAAATAAATACCGACGCGAGCGCAAAATACATTCAAAGTTCAACGTTTGTGTAAAGTCTGCAGTTCACACATTTACACAGATTATAAAGAACCATAAATACCACACGCCTCACTGCCACACAAAACTAACAACCTACGTCTTCCAGTTTAAAGCTTATTGATGAGGCGCGCGTCACGCGACGACGACGACGACGGCAGCAGACGTGCAGCCCAGAAAGCGACGGAAGCGGTTCAACGGGATTTAAAACAAACGTGACGTCGCTGGCTCGGGTTCGTTACCCGGACGCGGGCCGCAGCCTCCTCACAGCAGGCTGTCCAGGCTCTTCTCGGCGCTCTCCTGGTCCACGGCGGCGGGGGGCGGGACGTATTTGTCGTGGTACTGCTGCAGGACGGCGACCACGTCGTGATGGCCGAAGTGCACCGCTTCATCCATCGGCGTCTTCCCCCATCTGAGAAAACCAGACGGCGTGTGGATGAGCGCAGCTCACCATGACGATGATGATGACGATGATGAAGAGGAACTCACCTGTCTCGGGGGGCCGGGTTCACCTTGCAAGCCTCCAGGAGGAAGCGCACCACCTCGGAATGCCCTGAAAGCAGAAACTCGTTTTAATTTTCATCAACTCCTTCCACCTCGTCTAAAAATAAAATTAAGAAATAAAAAGTTCTTAGTTATAAAACAAAATGCTTAAATATAAAGTTAAACGTCTGAAATGTACCTTCAGCTGCCGCCACGTGGAGCGCCGTCCTGGAGTCGTAGTCCCTCTGCTCCATGTCCATGGAGGACAGCGCGAACCTGCGCACACAAAGAACACGTTAAAAACTACAGCTCCCATCAGCCAGCAGGAGAGTAGGGCGTGGCCTAACCAGAATTACATTACAAGTCAAATAAAGAAAAGGAATCTGGATTCCTTCAGTGAGTTTCTGAAAAATTAGTTTCAAATAAAATCCTGCGCTAACCCCGCCCACAGGTGGCGCTAACGCAGCAGGGAACGTTTTATCCCCCCCCCCTGGCCTCCCACTCGAGGTCGCCAGAGGATAAAGCATGACGCAGGTTAGGGGCGGAGTCTATGACAGTCAGGGTGAGATGAGCACCTCCTCAGGGCGGAGGCGTCTCCCGTGTAGGCGGCGAACAGCAGGTTGATGACGGACCTCACCTGCAGAGGAAGACAAAACCAGAGTCAAACCGGGTTCACACCGGGTCGCACGGAAACCTCAACGGCCGAGGCCCGCGTCCACTTCCTGTCACATCTTCAGCCGTCCCGTCAGTAAGGGACAAATGGAAGACTTGTCCTCGCGTCTCCAAGCTTTACCTCCGGAGGCGGGTCAGGCTGGAACCGGTTCCATGCTGGTGCCGATCCAGGAGCCTTCCTGTGTGCTGTGAGGTCTGACGTGTTTTAACAGGACCGGATCAGGGTTCTGCGCACGCGTGTGATGATGTCATACGTATGGAATCACCGACCAATCAGATTTGATGAAACAGCTAACTCTGAAACGCTGTGAAGTCCAAGTCCAGGAGCTCGTCTGCTGCAGAACCTGGACCATCTTTAACCTGCTAGAAGGGGTGGAGCCATGATTTCTTTCCCCACCCACTACCTTGAGCACCCCTGTAGCCATGGTAACGGCGTTGGAACGTTCCCGGGACCCTCGAACCTGCTTTTGGGCTTTATATCAAGAATCCAACACGCAGAGCGTAAATCAAACACGTGGCGTGAAACCGCTTTGGGGTTTTTTCTTTGATGTAAACCTTTATTTTCTGACTGTTTCCGGTAAACAGGCTGTGAAAGGCTGAACTTCATCCATTCATCTTCAGTTCATTCGTTGCGTCGTGTCGTGGAACGCCTGGTTCCGGTTCCGGTTGAATAAATTATGGGTGCAGAAAGATCACGTGACAGATGATAGTGCTTTATTTGATTTTGTACAAGAACTCCACGGTTCTGTTCATCACATTCAAGGTCAGAATAGTCACATAAAACATCTACAAGCATGTAGACAGAGAACAGAACTCAAACTGGACAGCGGTGAGCTTGGAAGTGCACGGCTTCTTCTCACGGACTTTAGAACCAACCCCCACAGAATTTACCAGTTAAATAAATATAGTCATAAAAACGTGAATAAATATCTGCCATTTAAAGCAACCCTCACAATTCCAAGATCACCAAATCAAAAAAGACAGAAACTCAACGTACATTTTACGACGTTAAAACACTGATCGTGTGAGATTCAAATGACAAACGCAGCAATGGTGGAGAATACATGCATGAGGGAGAACGATGTCAATCATGAGCTGATGGTTTCCATGGAAACACTGAGTAACGGCATTCAAAAGCCCCTCGAGTTTTGATTTCACAGAGAAGGAATCACAGATAGTTGCCCCCGATTGGCTGAGCTGAGGCCCGACACGTCATGCGATTGGCAAAGGGAAAAGGAAGACGGGTTCGAGGATCAACCGGGTCGTCCCGTGGGAGGTAAACACGAAAGACGACCCGAGACGACGGGAAGTTCAAAGTTTAAACTTCAGTTCGTCTGTCCGGCTGCAGGACTTCAAAGACTTCCGTTCTGTTGCTTCAGATTTTTCGACACCAACTTTTAAGAGCAGCCTCCAAAACACAACGCAGCAACCAACGACTTCAGAGGAAGCAGATTAAATACCAGCATAAACGGAAAGGGGAATATCTGTGCAGCAGAAACGGAGCGGGAATGACAAGAAGAGGCTTCTGAATACTTTCCACCTCCACATCGATGGCGTCAAAAAATAAAAGACGGAACTCACACGACAAAGGAGGAGGAGCTCACGCACACACACAACCTAAGGCCTCTGCTGATGATCTGGGATCTCTACTTCCACACACACACACACACACACACACGAGAACCTGAGGCAGTTTACGGTCAAAAATGACACAATTCAGATTTCTTTGGTTTTTACCCAGCTGTTCGTGACTCCGCCTTTAAGGCGAGCGAGCCAACAGGAAGCGACACCGATAGGTCGGGTCATTCTAAAAATTAAAAATAAAACAATGCAGGAATTCGTTTTTGCCATTGTCCGCTGCGGTAGCGTGGCGGCGGCCTGTCGGATTTTTAAGCTGAGGGGAAGAAGGTGAAAACAGGATTTGAATGAAATAAAAAAGGATCTAATCTGGAATGACAACAGAAGTAAGAACGGCGACAGAGAACAAACACCAGTTCAGGAAGGAGACGAGTTCCCAGTGACCCGGCGAGGTTTGGAAGAAAGACAAACACGAGAAACAAGCACAAATGAGCCATTTTTGACTTCCTGTGTTCGCGTGGATCTTCCTCCCATTCCGTCCCAGACTCCCCAACCCGGTCACATCCCATGATAATCGTTGGGACACCCCGCAGCTAATCGATTTAAAAGTGATCAATTCTTATTTCCCATCAGCTACGTGTATTTTGGGGTCAATTCCGGGTCCAAAAGAAACTCAAATACCTGCTCTCCTTCAAACCCCTCAGAATTAAGATCGACGTTTTATTTTTTTTATTAATAAAGTTTATTTATTAAACTGTCATGCTAACCCGCTACGCTCCAGCCCAGGCTAACAGCTAAGCGACATGCTAACAACACAATCCAGTGTCGAACGACGATTATTCTGCCTCGACATCCAGACGCCAACGCACACAACTTCCTGCTTTTCTACAAAATATGACATTTCAAATCGACCTCGTCTCACACACACACACACACACACGCACACACTAAGGCAACATGCGGAGGCGGAGCCATCACAAATAAAAATCACACAAAGCCCCTCCCCCTGGCTCATCCGTAGAAACCGCTTCCCAAGCAATAAATACTGTATAAATACGGGGGGGCGCTGTGGGGGGGTCACTCGGGGGCGCGGTCCATCCTATAGACTACAGTGGTGGAGCTGTCCTGGTGCGACTCGGTCGGGGACACCTTCCTCCAGAGAGGCGCTTTCAGAGCCAGCTCTCGTTGGAGGCTCTCGTAATCCATCGGCCCGAAGTTCTGAAGCTGTTTTGAGCGACACGGACAACGAATTAGTCTCCGCTTGCACGAATGGAAGAGAACCCAGAACCCCCCCCCCCCCCCCCCGAGCCAGAACCCAGTTCATTTCATCATTTACCAACAGAACCGGCGCCGACAAACGGCTCAAACTATCACCGACTTCTTCGTCGGAGCGTTTTATTTTTGTCATAAATGGCGAGAAGGTCATTCGTTGCGCCGCGGCCTCCGTTACAACAAATGTAGGCGGGGCTTATCTCTCTACCGTCTTCATAAGAGGAAACCAGAGACGCGTCTGAAACGCCGGCAGCACCGCGAAAACAGGAAGACAAGAGAAAAGGGCTTCACGTGCAGCGTTAGGAGCCCAGCGTGTTAGCATGTTAGCCCACGGCGCCCGCGTCCTCAGAGACGTTTGTGCTGCGTCCTTACCCGCTGGTCCCCGCCCTCTCTGCGGGGGTCGTACTTCTTGGCAAAGTGCCTCAGGTTGTCGTAGTTGTGGAAGTTAAAAAGTTCGACGAGGTCCTGGAAACGACGAAGACGACAGACGCGTCAGAGACCGACGGCGTGACAAACAACAAGCCCCCCCCCCCCCCCCCTTCCGTTTCCTGACGTACCGTGCAGAACTGGATTCCCCGGACCGAGTTGCCCAGCTTGTCTAGCGGTGGCGACCAGCACATAATGCCCATGACGTTGGGCACGACCAGCAGGATGCCCCCCGCCACCCCGGATTTGGCCGGCAGGCCGACCTGCGACGGAGGAAGCAGACCGGTTACAGCGCCCGTCCGTCCGTCCATCCGCCCTCCGTCCGTCCCTCTTACTCACGTGGAACGCGAACTGTCCCGAGAAGTCGTACATGCCGCAGGAGTGCATCAGGCTCAGCGTGTTCCTCACCGCCTCGGGGCTCAGCACGCGCTCGCCCGTGATTGGGCAGATGCCGCCGTTAGCCAGGGTGGCCGCCATGACGCTGGCGCTCTCAGAGTTCACCTCGATGGAGCACAGCTGGGGGGGGGGGGGCAGAAAGGCAGACTGGGTCACGATGCGAGAGGAGACTAAACCCGGAAGAGGACCAGAAACCGGACACTCGAGGTGGAACCGATGGCGGCGGAGGAAGGCGGCGTCCTCTGATGAAGGGAAGAACTGACCTGGAAGTAGAAGTCCAGGGCAGAGGTCATGTCTGTTCCCTCCGGGAAACACTGCAGGGAGAGAGTTTGAAACATTCGGGAGCGTTAAAACAAAACGAACCGCATCAACGCTCGCTCTTCCTCTCAAGAACCTTTGAACCACATCATCTTCGTCGCTTTGGCTTCCGTGGCTCAGAGAAACAGGAAAGCCGATCAATAGTTCAGACCTTTTTCTCTTTCAGGTAGTAGCCGATGGCGAAGTTCCTGTCGCCGGACTCCCGCTCGGACTGGAATCTGTGGCACAACGAGAGCAAAGTCAGCGCCACGCCACCGTGACGCGGTAGCACGAGCCACCGTTAGCGTACACGCTAACAAGCGCTGCTACGCTAACAGATGCTAATCGCTCGACCAGAGTTACTTACGTGGCGTTGCTGAAACCCACGTACTCGTTTCCAGACATCTTCTTCAGGAAGTTCATGATCTGGAGGGAAACACGCGTCAGGTGCGCCATTACGGGGTCGGGGATGCCGTTACGGGTCGGGGACGGCTCCCGGCGCTAAACCGAAAAGCGCTTTGGTCCCTGCCTTGAACGTTCTCGTACTTACATAGTCAAATTTTTCTGCGTTGCTCGCACCTTGCTGTGGAGAGAAGAGAAGAAGAAGCGGTCAGGCCGGTTCCACCGGAGGGATGCTGCAGAGCTAAGATGAGAATGCTACTGCTGACGAGTTAAAACTACTGAAAGACACGATGCAAGTCGGCTTGAAATCACAAATGCGATGCGAAGAAGTCAAGAATCATGACGGAGATGCAAAATATCGAGAAGTCTGGGAGGAAAGGGAGATTTAGGAGAGTTCAAGAACGCGTCTCACCGTCGTGTCTAAAAACAGAATGCTCCCTGACGTGTGTGTGTGTGTGTGTGTGTGCAGGTTTGTATTATGGGTTACAATCATACAGGTGTGTGCGGATACATGTACTGTAGGTCAACGTGTCATCTGTGAGCAGAGCCTGTCAGTCAAAACTGAGGGTTGGATGGGAAACCGCCGGGAGGATCAAATGAACTTTATGGAGCGTTCGTTGCTCGGTGATGCCGCTTGTCCCCCCCCAAAAAAAGGAGAAATAAAAAGGCGAAAGGACACGCAACGACATTTAGAGTAAAACGGGATTAAAGGAGCAGTTCGCCCAAAATGTCAGTCGTTCTCTACGACGTGTAAAAACCACTGAATCTGTCCCTCCCTCGCCATGAAAAGGCGGGTCGGCTGTCTTGTGCCTCCTTTCTACGACGCCCCCTGCATTAAAACGCCACGTCGGGTCACTTGGATCCGTGTCTCCCTGTTTGACTAAAAGGATTAAAAGCCATCAACCGGTTTTCAGGGCGGAGCTTCAGGCTCCCGGATTTTCCTCCGGCGGGTTCACGCCGGCTGCGATCTTGTTTTGCCCGTTTTAAATCCTCCTCCTGAAATGTTTTAGGAACCATCGATCAGCTATCGACCCCCAAACGCGAGCAGATAGCGACTGACGTTTCACTTTTGGGAGAACTGGTCCTTTAAATGTTGACCGTTCATCATTACATTTTAAACGGCGAATGTTTCATGCGTGGTCTTTATTATTATTATTAAGGGTTAAAGGTGGCGCCGCTGATGGGGGTGTTAAAGAGTCTCTAAACGGGGGTTCTACAGCTGATTGGAGGAGGCAGACGAGGGGGGGGGGGGGGGGGGGGTCAGAGGAGGAGGAGAGTGTGAGGCGATAGATATGGAAAAGGAAGAAGGAATTACCGACGTCATTTGACCTGCAGCAGCAGTCATTATTTCCCACAGTTCCTAAGTCTGGAAAATATGCAACATACAAGAACAGCAACAGCATGTAGCCTTCAAGCACCATGTAACAACAGTTTGGGGCATGCTGCCACGGCAACCATCCCATAGTTTCCCCACCGAGGTCAGAGCAGCCCGACGGCATGACTTTAGTGGATCGTTATAAAAAATAAAAAAAAAAGAGAAACGCAGCGAGACTCCGACGCCGACCGGCCACGCTCGGGTCGCGGTGCCGGTCGAGAGCAACGCAAACAGGACCGGCGGTTCCGCTCTGGAGAACGCCTCCCGAGGAACGCCGACATCGGGAAACGAGCAGAACGAGATCTGCTTTCCTCCGATTCATTATTCACGAATGCAACCCGGAGGACGGCGACGGCGGCGACTCGGTTTACACAGGAAGCAACGTCAACAAAGGGCAACGCGTCTGGTCAACCGAAAATTATGGGAGATTAGGAATCTAAAAGTTAAAATGCACCAGAAGGAAAAACGGCAAAGCGAGAAACGGAACCTCACGTTGTAATCAAACGACTCGACGCAGAGATCCGAGTTCGGATTCCTCGTCGGCAAAGTCCGGAACTAAAAGCCGTTTTATCAAACATCAGAACGCGATCTGGTCCGGCCATCGGCCAGGACGCCTTCCTGTCATGGAAGGAGACGGCGTTGCGTCGATTTACAGAGATCACGACAAAATCTAGAATTCAATGAAGCAAAAAAAAAAAGAAAAAAAAAAAGGGCCGAAGCAAATATCTAAAAGCAGCAGGAGTTCAGAGACGGCCGAGTGAGCGTGCCGATAGCTGCAGAACGAGCGCCAGGCGGCCTCTCGCCTCGCCGTCAGCCGTGATTCACGCCGGGCTGAGGTGGGTGAGGTTCTACCACGCTTCCTGTTCCGCGTCTGCAGGTTATTTTCAGGGACAATAACGGCGAAAGACAGAGAGCGCCGAGCCGAGACCTCCGGGGAGGATTAGTCATAAATCGCAGCGAGAAGACACAAGGTGGCGCCGGAGGCCAACGAAATGCCGCACAATCCCGCATTACGGTCATTCACATGCTAATTTAGATAAACAGTGAAACCTTATCTGCTAGCAATATTGACGCTAACCTTCATTCTATCTGCCGACACCCAACACAAACACACTCACGCCTGCACTTACCTTTATCAGTGAAGTACAAACAATGGCGCCGGCGTTCACCATCGGGTTGTGGGGCTTATCTGCAACGCAACAAAGTTGAAACCGTCGGCTGTTTGCATAAAGACGGAGCAAACAAAGAAGGGAAAGAACACGAGCAGAACCCAAATAGACTCGAGACGGACGAGAGCCTTTAATGTCGGGTTCCGTTCACGGCAAAGCGACGGGATCCGAACCGACGGCGGCTCACCGTCTTCATCCAGGAAGAGCTTGTTGAAGCGCAGCCCGCTGGGCTCCTTCCCGATGAAGCTGTGCACGTACTCCGTGCCGTAGTCGTTAACGGCGACGGCGTACTTCAGAGGCTTGATGCAGGACTGCAGGCAGAACGGGACCTTGGTGTCTCCGACCGTGTGTCTTCAAAGAGACAAACAGGGCAGCGTCTGAGAACGACGCGTAACCCCCGGGACGCTTTACGGCGCGACAAAGGAGCCGCGGCATCTTTACGACTTCCTCGCCCACGCAAACGGAACCAAAACACACGGTCCCAAGGAATCTACCCGCAGCCAATCAGAGCGACAAAAGAACGGCTCGCAGGAGGCGGAGCGTAACCGCGCCTCACCTCTGTCCGTCCACGGTGCACAGCGAGACGGCCCACAGGTCGGGGCTGAACTTGGCGAGCTGAGGAATGTAGTCGGCGACCTGGAAGAGAGGCAGAGGCTCAGCTCACAGCCGGCGGGCGAGGCCGAGGCGTCAATGGAACGTTCCCTCCTCATCCTCACGAGGATGAAGAGGGAAAAAAAATCCACCCCAAGATGTTTAAAGGAGATTCTCCTCACATTTCACACGAGACGGGCGCTGGGACGAGGATCTTAATTCGATTAGAAATACCCGCCAACCAAAACGGTTTCCCCGTATTCTCATAGCGGAAAATCGGATTTGTTTTTAGTGCAGGGAAATCTGTAAATACGGGAAAACGAAAAATAAAGCTGCGAAAGGGAACCCCCCCCCCCCCGGTCCTCCTGTTGATTTGTACGACAGGTACGACTGGATCAACGATCCGACAGCATAAACAAAGAATGTGAATGAAACCCCCCCCCCCCCCCCCCACCCCAATTATCTTCGGCAGATATTCAACTCGCACGGCGGCATTCACAGAAAACCGCATCGTTAGCGCCGGCCGACGGCGACGCGCCGAGCGAAGGACACACCTGTCCCGCAGAGAGATCTTTGGCGCTCTCGTACAGCTCGTCGATGTGGGAGGAGAACAACTGGAAGTCTGGGATGACGAACTTCTTGCGGAAGGCCTGAGTGAGCAACACGATGTTGCTCTGGACACACCTGAGGAACAAACCACAGAGAGCGTGCGGAGATATCGCGGTGAGAAGGGTGTGCGTGGGGAAACGTCTGCGAATGTCAGCGATGAAGAAAGCATCGTCATCGTCATCACGCCACAGAGAGATGAATGGACAGTTTTAAAACGCAGCTTCTGGGCCATCTGAGCAGCAACCACCCGAGTCAAACGTCGGTTTCACCTCTGCCTCATCAGGAGCGCACCAAGAAAAAGTGAAACTAAAGCGACAGACTTCCTGTAAATGGGCGCGTTTGTAGAGAAGTTGGGCTTTGATATCAGCCATCGTTTTATTTTAAGACTGTTTTCGGCTTGCAAAGTGAAAGTAAAAGCACGTTGGGGACCTCCAGACACAATTCCTGCTCCCAGAAAGCACTGCAACGTGCGTCCGTGCAGATACGCGCCCTTTCTCCAGCGGCAGCATCGGAAAGCTGTGACCGTTAGCTAAAGAACCGAGGCGGGTCTTACTTCTTAAACTGGTGGCGGTCCAGCGTAACGCCGTCTTCCGTGTTCCGCAGAGTCTCCTTGAGGGTGTCCATGCACTCCTTCAGTCTGGGGTCCCCCGTGCGGAGCCCCGTGGTTTTCAGCGCCTACAAATATAAAGCCGCGTTTAGACGAGAAAAATCAAACAGCGAAGAGCAAAGAGGCGACTCGACGTCACAGTCGGGCCGGGCTGAACTTCAAAGGGGCTTACTGTGAGAAACTTATGAGCGGGAATCGTCTCCTGACCTTCCGCCACCGTGTAGAAGAGCAAGTCCTCCAGGCTGGGGAGGCTGCCGGCATTTCTCCTTTGGGGAGGAAAAGAGAGAAAAACGGCCTCAGCTCGGTGGCGACTCCCGACTAGTCCTGTTTAACTCCGCTACCGGCTGACCCATGCTCGGTTTGACAGCAGGAATTCTCCGTCTTTAGTCTCCCCCCCGAAGCTCCCGGCTCCGTAAAACCAACACGGCTGGCCGTTTCACACGCCGGTCGTGACGCAGCAGCGCGGTCTACCGTCCCAAGCCGCATTTTAGACCCGACATCGGGATGACTCTGCGGTTTTCTTTTCTCCTCTTGTGGGCCGTAGACTAATGGCTCCGCCTCCAGCCGAGGTAAACGTACCAGAGCGTGTGCAAACAAATCTAGACCGGCTGAAATCCTGCCCGCCAGGCATGCGTGATCAAAAGGGCGCGTTACTGCCGATGGTTGTCCTCCACCTGCGCAAGGTAACCCGATCACAAACAAAGGGCAGAGGCAGGAACGGGACACGAGGCGCTACGATGAAACATTCCCGAGTCCAGATCAGCTGGGAAAGGCGACTAAATGAAAAAGATTCCTGCAGAGAAGCCGAGTCAGCGCTAAATCACAGCCGTATTCGTGTTCTGTTCTGGGTCGCACGGGGACCGGGACCCAACGCCGCCTCAGCCGGTATAAAAACCCGACGGGTCCTCTCGGGCGGCCACGGCGTGAACGTGACAGATCGGGTGCGATGAAGCTTCAAACAGCTTCAGAAAGCCTCTTCATCCTCACGGGCAGATGGCTCGGGCCGCTCGCCGCCGCATGACTGCTCATCGGTGGAAGAACAACACTCGTGAGCTTCCCGGATGCCGGACAAAGAGCGGTTTGAACCCCCAGGATTGCGACGCCGTACGAGCAGACGGTGGCGCTGAGGAGCAAGAAAATGTAGAGATGTTTTTTTAAATCTCGTCTCAAAGCACATTCTTGTCCACAGTCCCAAGGAAATAAATGATCCCATCGTGCCTGCGAGGCTTTCACCAGGGTGACAGTAACCCGCGTGTCCCTGTAAGTTACACCAGCTCCACTGTCGGGGCCTTTCTCCTCCAGCGGTATCGTGAATTAAATTTAGACCGGTTTATCCGGTCCATCGGAGCAGACAAACCAGAAACGATTGAGAAAACATTAAAGAGTGAAAAATGAGAAGTCATTTTATGCAAGTTACGTAGAACCCCCCCCCCCCCCATGAGGGTAACACGGGTTATTACCACATTAGAACACCCTCACACTCGTGACGGCATCTCCACGGGACGTGAAATACGAACACAATCCCGATTTACTTCGGTTTAAGTCGTGGCGGCATATTTATAAAAAGATGAGGATGAATGGCCGCTACAGACGTGAATAGCTAGCTAGACGTCACTTTCGTTTTGTACTCTATATGCTAAACGCGCGCGCGGTGCGGCAAGCTCGCCACTGGGAGACTTTGTCGCGCGGCAGTTGCCGAATGTTAGGTAAACGCGCGCGCGGCGCGGTAAGCTCGCCACCGGGAGACTTTGTCGCGCGGCAGTTGCCGAATGTTAGCTAAACGCGCGCGCGGTGCGGCAAGCTAGCTACTGGGAGACTTTGTCGCGCGGCAGTTGCCGAATGTTAGCTAAATGCGTCACGACTTGACGCCGCGTTTACGTTCATTCACACATACTTGTCGCTGTCCGCTTCGCTCCCGACACCGTCTTTCTTCACCTCCACAGCCGCGCCTTCGGTTTTCGCGCAGTACGGGCGGAGCTGGGCGGCGGCGTAGGGCGCGGCGCGGAACGCCGGGCGGCGGCGCGAAGCGGCATGGAGGACCCTCAGCAGGCTGGCTCGGGAGTCGACGCGGGAGGCGCCGGAACAGCAGCGGCGGGCGGGCACCAACCAGGCTCTCTGTCTGGAGCCGGACAGGGGACGCTTGAGGCCGGCTTCCAACAACTCCTTCAGCACTGTCGAAACCCGAAAATGGAACATCTCAATCTTCTCAGGCGGTTAGAGAGAAAGTCTCAGCTCGAAAAAGAAAACGTTCCGGCGGCAGCGGCGCGCGCGTTGAGGTTTATGACGCTCCCGTGGTCCGCTGGAGGCAATGAGTCACAGCCAACCGCGTCAGGACGTAAGTACAGAGTGGCCACGCCCACTTCGCTTCTATTGGTGGATAGGCAGCCCGCCTCCAAATAATATGGAAATTGAGCTGGCTAATTCGCTAAACCTACTACTACCCTCTCTAGGTGTCTTCAAGGCAGGTTTTTGTGCAAGTTTCTCTTTCGAGCTTCTCCCCCAGTGCGGTGTGTTTTTGGTGACGCGGTCCTCTAAACATCCGGACTCACTTTCGTGCTGAAGGAGGCGGGCTTTGACTTTGAAGAACCGCCTAACAGTCCGAACTCAGGGCATCAATTTCCCCCGGCGCGCTGCTGAAGCTTCTTTCCAAGTTTCCACGTCTTCCTGCCACGAACGCAGAGCGGCGTGATGTGGAGGCCCGTGATCTGCGCCGCGGGCCTTTTCCTCTCTCTGCTGCGGGCTGCGGCGGCAGCAGAGCCGGACGGCGAGGTGGAAATACACGTCGTGTTCAAGCCCGAGGAATGTCACCCCAAGAGCAAGAGGGGAGACCTGATGAACGTTCACTACGACGGCTTCCTCGCTGCCGACGGTTCCCAGTTCTACTGCAGGTTGGTGGGCTGAGAACAAACAACAACTCAACAGCAGAGAATGTGCTGTAGTTCTTGCTGTTTGATTTTTACACTCAATTTGTAGTTCTTAATCCCACTTTTAAAACCTCCTCCTCAGAATCACGTTTATTATTATTTTTATTCTAATTTCAATAAAAAGTATTTCTGAGTCTGTTTTCCATCCGGTACCGTCTGACCTGTCCTATCGACCTTCAGCAAATCAATAGTTAAATCTCCCAGATCCGGATCAGAGCCTGGAGAACATGGCAGCAGAACACCATGGCAGGTACGGACTGAAGTTCTGGTGCTCCCGTTTCAGCCGGTCGGACAAAGCGGGTCACCCTCAGTGGTTCGTGCTGGGCGTGGGACAGATCATCAAGGGGCTCGACATCGGCATGGACGACATGTGTGCCGGGGAGAAACGGAAAATAACCGTCCCACCTGCCCTGGCCTTCGGGGTGGACGGCAAAGGTAAGAAAAACAAAAAGATATTTCTCAACACAGAGAGCTGCAACTTGGTCAAATGAATAATTTATTCATTGTCATCATGTAAAAATAACAACAAATAATTTAATTTTGCTTAGCTGTCGTGATTTATTCACTAAATTACCTCAATCCAACGCCATACTTTAACTCTGTAAAGTCAAGTTGGGATTGCTTTGTGTGCCCCCGATGAACCAGGCCCGGTCCCGCCCAACGCCACGGTGGTCTTTGAGGTGGAGGTTTACTCCGTGTCCCAGGGGCCACGCAGCCTGGAGGCCTTCGGGAAGATGGACCTCGATAACGACAGGAGCCTCACGAAGGATGAGGTGACGACAGTTCAGAATCTTCAGAATATACATCCATTGTGATGGAGCCTGGCGCCCCCTCCTGGCAGGAGGACTGCAATAAAAGACCCCCCAAAAGCACCCTGTCCTCGTGACATCATAAGGAATGAAGTTCACATCTAAACGGCACATATCGTAAACATCTGTTGATTGTAAACGATAATTATTAGTATTAATCAACCCCAAAGTTTCTAGAGTATGAAATATATCTTGTATTTTTATTTTCAGATAAAGAAACACTTGAAGCTGCAGTATGAGAAGGATGGGAAACCACGGAACGATACTTTCTATGAGAAGATTGCCGATGACATCCTCCGCAGGAACGACCAGGACGAGGACGGACAGCTCAGCGCGAAGGAGTACAATATATATAAACACGACGAGCTCTAGAGCTGCTCTGTTGGGTTCCCAAAATAGATGAGAGGAAAAATACACGGTCACGTTTTTATACTTTAGGAGACTGACATTCTTATTTTCGTGATCAAACGTATATTTGATCAGTATTGATTACATTTTGCAGCACATAGAAGAAGCCTCTGTGTTGACCGCTGTAGCGCTGGACGGAGCGACCGGCTCTCAGGACGCCTCGAAGTGACTGCAGTGGCCATGTTTGTATTTTCAGACAAGTTTCAATTTTTATGGTGAAAATGATTAATTGAACGGTTCTTGTATTTTGTCAACAAATCAGTGTAAATGGGAAAGTGCCACAAGTCACGTTTTTCTTATTCCCTTGGTGGAAACGATGGATTCTGTTTTTTTTTGCTGCAAATTTTGTATGGAGAACAAAATATTTGCATTTGTGTGGAACATATTTGGAGAGAAAGAACCAGATAAATGTTTTCTGATCATTTTCGCTTTGATTTTCCGTCTCAAAGGGATTAATCATTGATGGGTTTCATTTTCACTACGTGTAAGTTTTACGTGTTTTTTTTTTAATTCAATTCCTGTTGAAGTGTGCACAAACTAACCACTAGGGGGCAGTGCTCAGCCACAAACAGTCAAGTATGGACCTTAGTGTGACGTAAAATAAAAAGTCTTTATTTAATGAACAAAGTGCCTCAGCAAACCCAAAAAAGTTACTTTGATTTTAAAATCCCATGTTGTATTTTGAAATATATAAAAATAAATCACCTGAGATGTATAAAAATACATTTATTAAATAGTTACTGTTCATACGCTGTACTTTGAACTGGAACTTGATCCTCAGTTGATCTCCAGTTTGACCGGCGGCAGCCGGATGGCCGCTGCTTTCACCTCTGCTGTCAAATCGACCCCCAGCGGCGCCCTGCGACGTTATAATAATCAGCACGCCAGAGAAAACGAGTCCCGGCGCCGTCCACAGATCAATCGCCGTCGACTTACTTCGGTTCGTAGCGGACATCCACGCCCGGCGGCAGGATCCCCTCCCCCGCTCTCAGCCGCTCGACGCCATTCCTGGTTGTAAAGAAGCGCACTTTGTTGGAACGGACTCCAATGCGGCGAATCAAAGCGTTCCCCGAGCGGCGGCGTGCGCACCACGCTATCATCACGCCGTTGTCCGTGCAGAATTCGCCCGGAGGACAGAGCAGACGCAGTCCCGCCGTCTCTGCGATGACGCTCAGAGTCTTGCGGACGTACCGGTTGCTGGCGACGCCTCCGGAGAGCACCTGGGACGAGCAAGGAGCAAACCCTGAGTCGGCTGTCGTTCACCGGATCGCCACGAGCCGAACGAAAAGCGCTCACCAAGGTCGGGCCGCTCGGCGGCAGCAGGTTGTTCGCCTTGCAGAACAAGATGGCCCGATGTGTGCGCCTCGCGAGGTGGCACGCCACCGCGTGCTGCGCGGCGGCCGCGATGTCGTTCGCGCACGACAACGGCGTCCCCCGTGCGACGCCTACGAGACACGAACGCCGTCCCGACATTCATTTTCACACTTTAACGGCTCCGCCGGTCCCCGTACCTTCCTCCGCCTCTTTCTTCACGATCGCCACCGTGACTTGGTTCCGCAGGCCGGCGAATGAGAAGGAGCAGTCGAGCGTCCGCGCCATCGGCGTGCTGAAAGCGAACCTCTTCCCGTCGCCGCCCTCGGCCAGGAGCTCGATGGCCTGCCCGCCGCTGAGTCTGGAGCACGCCGGGTGTTCGATGAGGGACAAGCGTCTGGCCACCTGTGGATTCCAGAACGCAGATCGTGTGGGTCAAACTGGTTTCAGTCACGTTCCAGGTCCGTCCCAGAAGCCGGCGTCGCGTCGGCAACATTCTACCGAGCTCACCTTGTCCAGCATGTCGCCCGGGGCCTCGTCCAGGTTGCGCCCCAACAGCAGGAAGTCGGCGACTCCTCGAGCGACGGCGAGAAGCGAGTGGCCGCCGGAGACCAGCAGCACCAGGAAGGGGAACGCCACGGGCTGGAGCATCCTGACGGTCAGGGCGTGGGCCTCCATGTGGTGGATTGGGATGAAGGGCTTACCGTGCCGCCTCACGAACCCCCGGCTGAACTCCAGGCCAACGGCCAAGCTCAGGGCCAAGCCGGGCTTGACGGTGGCGGCCACCGCCGCCAGCCGGCTCGGGTCCACGTCGCTCCGGGTCAGGGCCTCCTGGACGACTCGCTCTATGTGTTCCCTGTGGAGCCGCTGCGCCACCGTGGGGACGATGCCTCCGGACCTGCGGCACCCAGAGGAGAAAGCGTGTCAAAGCGGGAGCCCGCAGGAAGTGAACCCGACACCGGCCCTAACCCTAACCCTAACCCACCTCAGGTGAACTTCTTTCTGCGAATGCAGAGACTCGCCCAGAATGTCGCCGGACTCGTCCAGCACAGCGGCTCCGGTTTCATCGCAGCTCGTCTCGATGCCCAGAACCAGCCTGGACGATGATGAGGAGGAGGAGGAGGAGGAGGAGCAACAACAGGCTGCTCTTAAATGGAGGACCCGAAGGAGACGTTGAACTTTGGGAGGGAACATCTTGTGTTTGTAGTCCAGTAACTAAAGGTCAACCTAACACGGAGCCGCCATTTGGGTTTATAATGTGGAAAATAAACACAGACGAAAGCGGCAACAAGAAAGCCGAGTCTGGACCACAAGTCTTTTCTGCTCTTCCGTTTCCGTCTGGCGGTGTCACACGTAAATAAATCCGTGCACTTTCGAGCTTTTCACCTTGGATTAAGGACCCGAAAAGGCGATGATGATAATAATAGATCAAACACCAGGCTACCATTGTACGTGTGAAGGTGATTTATTTTTAAAAGAACATTATTTGAAAAAGAAATTTAGAAAATAAGGAATAGGACCAAATATTCGGTGATTTCCGTTCGGGACATTTTATGCCGATGCACAAGCAGGAAATCACGTGACCAAGCGGCGAGCAGCGAGGAGCGACCAAACTGTGTTTCCGTCCGAGGTCGTAACGCAGAAAGGGGGTAAATACGACATTTTGTGTTACTTATAATCATCGATATGTTTTGGTTTGCTTCCGGTAGCGGCGCTGCGACTACTAAAATGGCGCTGCTTCGCGTTCAAAAAGAATGTCGCACGTAATGTGACGTGGTGCCTTTACGGACGCAGGAAAAGTGCGTTTTGAATAAATATCGCAGTAACTTCTTAAACACGTAATACACGTGACTGAAATGTTATTACTTATTGTCATGGTAACTTAAATGACCCAGGTTATACTGAGACTTCCTGTATGACGTCACGAAGTCGGCGTTTCGTGAAAGCGCTGGTTTACTGAACGCTTCGTGTTTCCCTGAAGGAGCCATGGAGCATCCGACTTGTTTGTCGGACGAGCTGAAGCAGTTCGTTGTTAGCGACGCCCCGCCGACGGTTTATTACATCCCAGGTTTCATCACTGAAGACGAGGAGTCCCACCTTCAGCGACGCGTCTACGGGTCTCCCAGAACCAAGTGGACCCAGCTGTCGGGCAGGAGGCTTCAGAACTGGGGGGGGTCACCGCACCCCAAAGGCATGATGGCGGAAAGGATCCCCGACTGGCTCCGGGCGTACTGCGACAGAGTTTCCTCTCTGGGTGCGTTCGGAGGGAGAACGGCCAATCACGTGCTGGTGAACGAGTACAAAGAAGGGGAGGGGATAATGCCCCACGAGGACGGCCCCCTTTACCACCCGACCGTCACCACCATCAGCCTGGGCTCGCACGCCGTCCTGGACCTCTACGCCCCCGTCGGCGGCCCGGGCGGCGCCGCGCCGCAGACGGAGGCGAGCCGCTTGGTCGCCTCGCTGCTGCTGAAGCCGCGGAGTCTCCTCATCCTGCAGGACGAGACGTACCGGCGGCTCCTTCACGGCATCCGGCCCGTCGCCCGGGATACGCTGACGGACAAGGTGGCCAACCTGGCGGCGGCCGGCGCCGCGCCGGGAGAGACGCTGACCCGAGGGACACGGGTGTCCCTGACCGTCCGGCACGTACCGAAAGTGATGAAGACGAAACTCGTGCTCGGGAGGAAGTGAAGAGAAGAACGTCGATCTGGCCTGTTTGGTTCTTCGGAGGGAATGTCTTCCGCGCCGTCCTCTGGACGGGACGAAAGAGGACAAAAGAGGACAAAAGAGGACAGACAGGCCGCAGAGCTGTCCCTCACTGTTTGATTGTTGAGCCTATAAAAATGTTAATCGCTGTGTTTGTGTGTCCATTATTTATTTGTTGGTTTTAGCGCTGAGGACGCACACACACACGCACACACACATGCACAAACACACACGCACACACACACACACACGCACACACACACACGCACACACACACACTCGATAAGTCCCTGTCCTGGAAATCCACTGACGCTCCTCCCGTCTCGCAGGACAGCGGCCGAACGATGGAGCCGCAGACGAAGCGCCGGAGAGGCTCGTCCGACGCATCCGACGCCTGGCTCGCCCGTCCCGTCCTGTCGGACGAGCAGTCGCGGGACGTGCCGCTGATCGAGGCGTTCGCCGCCCCCATCGTCGACAAGAAGGAGACGTCCCGGCTGGTCCGGGAGCTGAGCGGCCTCTACCCGCTGGGCCGGCTGCAGCACGTGAAGCGGGTGCGCGCCGTGGCGGCGCCGGGCGGCCCCCACCCTCTGGAGGTCCTCCTGTGCCCCGTCGGCGACGCCCCGGGGGCGGAGGCCCCCGACATCGACGCGCTGCTCCCCCCGGATCGAGTCGGACGCCACGGGCTGGGCGAGCCCTTCGTGGTCAGGGTGCCCTCGCGCCCCCCCCTGACCCGGGCCCAGTTTGAGCTGGTGAGCCGGCACTGGCCCACGTCCTTCCACGAGGACAAACGGGTGACGGGCGCCATGAGAGGCGAGCTCTTCGGTCCGGATCAGAAGGCCCGGATGCAGGCGTACATGACGGCGGCGCTGAGCGCCGCCAGGGCCGGGGGGGCGGCGGGGATGGAGGCGGTGGGGGCCGTGGTGGTGGACCCGGCGCTGGAGAGGATCGTTGCAGCGGGTCACGACTGCAGGCGGGACCACCCCCTCCATCACGCCGTCATGGTGTGCATCGACCTGGTGGCGAGGAGCCAGGGGGGCGGGTGCTACTCCTTTGACAGACACCCCGCTTGCACGTTCTCTCCAACCAATCAGGAGCAGCCCGGCGTAGCGGCGAGCTCCCAGCCGTACTTGTGCACCGGCTACGACCTTTACGTGACCCGAGAGCCCTGCACCATGTGCGCCATGGCGCTGGTGCACTCCCGGATCGGCCGCGTCTTCTACGGGACCGCCTCCGCCAACGGCGCTTTGGGGACGGCGTGCAAAATCCACGTGCTGAAAGATTTGAACCATCGCTTTGAAGTTTATAAAGGCGTCCTGGGGAGGCGGTGCGAAGAGCTCCGTGACGGACGCACGGACCCGACGGCCGGCGTTTGACCCAAGGAAAGAGTTACAGCACGTTGTGTTTTTAATAAAGCTTTAAATCATTCAAATGAGTTGAAGCAGAGGAAAATCAGCAGCAATAACCTTAAAGGCGGAGACGCGGGGGGGGGGGGGGGGGGGCTGCGGTCCGACACGCCAGAGACAAACCGGTGGAAACAAACATTTTAATCATCAACAGGAAGTCTCGAGAGCCGCGGCGAGCGAAGCGTCCCGACCCGGAGCGCCGCCGAAGACGCCGCCGACCTTTAATCTGAAAGCGTTAATCCCATTTCTACTCGTACACGAGATCCGTTTAAAAATAAAAAGCTTTCAAATCAATTTCAAACAAACGATTTACATAAAGCAAAAAACAAAAAGCATCGATGATGACGATGATTCCATTCGTCGCTCGGCGTGGACGCCGTTCGACGCCCGTTACAAAAAGTGACCGTACCGATAAGCGATGAGACGCGGGCTCCTCGCCGGAGGAAGTAAACATACACCGGGGGGGGGGGAGGGGGGGGCATCTTCGTGGTTATTCATACTCATTATTTATGCTGGAAGTGAACCAAGAAGCGCCGCCGCTGCCCGGGCCAGCCCAGGACCGTACGGGCCAGAACCAAAAACCACACAAGGGTTCAATATTCACATAAGTTACGATGCGTGCGGCGTCCCGTCGGCGTCCCGCCGGCCTCCCGCCGCCGCACGCACACAGGAAGTAACACCCGTCTACGGCAGCTCAATACTTGTTGATGCCGAAGATCCTCACGCCGTGCAGCTGCGGCAGCTTGGGGATCAGGACGCTCAGCAGCGAGGCGGTGTTGACCACGAAGTGGGCCGGGTCGTACTTCGAGTAGAAGCTCGCCAGGAAGTACCTGCGGAGGAGGACAGACGTTCACTAACAGAGCGGGGGCGGGGCTACCAGAAAGGCGGCTCACACACACACACACACACACACACGTACAGGATGATGGGGGAGATGGTGAAGAACTTCCTCGACGACGTGAACTGCACGCCGTAGTCCAGCTGCTCCCAGTGCGTGAGGAGGCGGGCCTTCCCCTGGTCGGGGGTCTCGAACGGCGTTCCTTTCACCGCGTGCATGAAGACGTACATTCCCTGCGAGGACAGAAAAACAAAGGTGAACGGGGGGGTGGGGGCGTGGATAACGACCCCGAGGGACGCCGCCGTCCAATGAGAGTCCACTCGCCAGGTTGTGGATGACGTTGGTCAGCGTCCACACGACGGGCACGCTGAAGAACGGGATGCTCAGCAGGACGACGTGCAGCATCCCCACGCCGAGCGCGTACGTCAGCCAGATGCCGCGGCTGTTCATCACCCGGGTGTTCGGGTTCACCTCGCTGTGTGCCACGCCCACATTCATCGCGCTCTGCGGAAGACGGACACGTGCACGAATATACTCGCTATGCTAATTCATAAATCCAGCTGCTGCACTCTCCCCTCCCTGTAAGTGTGTGTGTGCGTGCGTGATAAGATCTTGCACCATCTTCGTGCACTTTGCCCTCTGGCACACGCACGTCCTGCTGGATGGAAGGTGATTAGCAGCATTTTTCCCACCACATCCCTAATAAAGGCCTCGCGCGCGGTGACGTAGGTGTCAAAAGACAGGTACGCGCGCGCGCGCCTTGCCCCACGGGAGGGGGGGGGGGGGGTAAATGTCAACTACTCCCCTCACGTTACGTTACTTATTACATTAGGGCGCTGACGTTCACCTCGGTCGACCAGATATCCAGCTGATGCATGACGTAACAGATCTATTGGATCGATAACAACAAAATGACCGCCGGCAGGCCCGAGACAACTTTAAAAACAAAAGTATTGGACAATAATTGACTTTAATCGGACACAAAAAAAATACGTGTTTTGATGTTCGAAACGCCGCCAGTGGCTCCGTCTAATTCCTGGCCAGTTTCATCGCTGAAGTAAGTACCTTGTTTAAAATACCCTTTTATAAACAATGGAACGAAGCCGTTACTGGTTTCGTCATAAACCCCGATGATACATTTTCTTTAAGCTCCATTTTGCCTCTATAACAGGTACGTAAACAACCCCGGACATGTTCGTTTCCAGTAAATACCCTAGACCACACCGCCACTATTAAAACCCAGTTAGCCAGAGGTAATACGTACATAAAAATAAAAAAACACTTTTATGGCGGCAACAAGCACAATTAGTACCAAAGCAACGTAAACTTACAAGTAGTTGCGTACAGAGGAATTACTTGTAGGCGCAAAGAGCTACGGTCAGAAACGATTTCTCCTCTTGTTGCTCAGACGGCACGTCGGAGACGGAGCCAGGCGGAAGTGACGTAGATTTCAAACCATTCACTGCTGCCCCGCGTCTTGACTTCTCAGGCTCGTATGTGTTAAATGTGTCTACGTAAAAGGCTACGTTAAAATTCCAATGATATTTATTCGATTAATATGGTTAGTTGTGCTTAAGTTACATTTCCCGTGGTGTGATAACGCCACCGACATTGATTTAAAAAATAGCCTGACGGAAATAAATAGCACCTACGAGTTTCAGTTCAGGGTTCAATTCCCAGTGGTTTCTATACCCGCCCTCTCTCCGCTTTCTAGCCAATCAACGTCCGAGGAAGGGGGCGGGAACGAACTGTTTTCCGGCTCGTGTCTGTTGTTTACCAAACACCGACCGAGGAGCTGCTGTCAAGAGAATCCGAACAAGTCAGTGTTTGATTTCCACCAACAAAGCTTTGACGGACTAAATATTAACAAAGTTAATGGAAAATTATCATTTAATTTAGATTTAGCGTGTCAGCATTTGGTCCAATTCCGGTTTGTTATGCTAACGAGTCTGTCGCTAGGCTAAAAATCGACATGAACTCGGTCCCTCCATCAGTCTCATCCCCATTCCCTTTGATCATCCATTCATCCGTAGACGCCACGCCCTCGTCGTGGCCCAGAAACAGCGACCTGAATGCCTTTCATCTTCTCGTCAGGCGCCCGAGCAGCATGAAGCAGCTGCCGCCGGACACGGTGCGGCTGCTGTCCAGCTCCCAGGTCATCGCCTCTGTGGTGAACGTGGTGAAGGAGCTGATGGAGAACGCTCTGGACGCCGGGGCGTCGAGCGTCGATGTCAAACTGGTACCTCGAGTTGGATGATTCTGTCACAAAGTCGTTGGTGCATCTTGTATTCGTAATTATACGACATGTTTGCAGCTTCAAATGATTTTAGCTGCACCTCGAAGTTGGTTTTGATTGATGGAACGATTCTGTAAGACAATAATTTCCCGTTGAACAACGCCTCGCGGCGCTCCTTTCTCCTGTCGGATCCTGTACTTCAGGAGAACTACGGTCTGGATCGGATAGAAGTGCGAGACAACGGCCACGGAATCAAAGCCGAAGACGCCCCCGTGATGGCCGCCAGACACTTCACGTCGAAGATCGGCGGCCAGGAGGACCTGGAGCGACTGGAGACGTACGGCTTCCGGGGAGAGGCGCTGGGATCCCTCTGCGCCGTCGGCGAGGTGCGAAGCGACTCGAGTCTGAGCTGATAATAGAACGAACGGCGCTCGTTCATCGCCGCCCCCCCCCCCCCCCCCGTCAGGTGGCCGTCATCACGAAGACGGAGGACGAAGACGTCAGCACTCAGTACGCGCTCAACTTCACGGGGGAGGTCGTTTCCCAGAAGCCGTCTCACTTGGGTCAAGGTAAAGCGCCAACAGCGGCGTCCAGGCCGGGTTGGACGCGGGTGATCACTTCCTGTTCCTCGTCTCTTCCAGGCACCACTGTGAGCGTCCGGAAGCTTTTCCAGAACCTCCCGGTCAGACGGCAGTATTACTCGTCCTCCAAGAAGTGCAGGGACGAACTGAGGCGCGTTCAGGACCTGCTGCTGGCGTACGCCATCATAAAGCCCGGCCTGAGGCTCACGCTGGTCCACGACAAGGTCGGTGACGTCTCCGTCTTCAGGGCTCATTATCCTGCAATTACACATTTCTTTCAGCCCCCCCCCCCCCCCCCAAATAAACATGGCCGCCTGTTGGGAGAAAGCTGCTGAACGCAGCTGCGAATTTAACCCCGGATTCAGTTTCGGGCTGAGTCGGGGACGTCTCCGTCTTCAGGGTTCAGGACAAAGTCGGGGACGTCTCCGTCTTCAGGGCTCAGGACAAAGTCGGGGACGTCTCCGTCTTCAGGGCTCAGGACAAAGTCGGGGACGTCTCCGTCTTCAGGTCCGAGTCGCGTCATTAAACGGGCTCGTTCTAGGATCACGTTGTGATGACTTTACTTTGTGTGTCGCCGTGGAAACGAGCACTCTGTGAGCAGCGGCCACCAGGTGTCCTTGTCAGTCTTCAGATGGCTTTCCTGTTCGCTGGCGGCTTTTAATGGACGTCTGGAAGCGTGCACGTGTCGTTCCGTGCACCGCTGGAGATTTAAATAAAAACGCATTCGAGTTTTTAACATTTACACGTTTGTGTTCTGTATCTCTAAGCTGGTGTCGGCCTGTTCCTTCACATAACAGCTGATTAATCAGCGGCGGAATTATTCTGCAATTACACATTTCTTTCAGCCCCCCCCAAATAAACATGGCCGCCTGTTGGGAGAAAGCTGCTGAACGCAGCTGCGAATTTAACCCCGGATTCAGTTTCGGGCTGAGTCAGTGTGTACACAGAAGTGTTATGGGGGGGGGGGGGGTGCTGATTTGTACAATCAGCACCCAGTTGCCCCTATCCCTTACCCCCCCCCCCCCCCCAGTCACGCTATTCGGCCCGGGTCGTGTTTCACGGTGCCTTCAGGAACCGATTCGCATGTCGTAGCCGAGCGCGTGCTTCGTGACACCGACACCGGCGAACACAAACTGCAGCCGAAGTCGTTTTACGTCCGACATAAAAAAATAAAACCACACAGAGGTCCCAGGAAACGCACCGCGGCGTCCTCGTGTTGTCATGGCGACGTCATTCCCAGAGATCAGATGTGCCGGAATGTGAGTGGAATCATTCCGTTACGTCGTCACGTTTTTATTTTTCACGCTCTTCCGTATATTTGTCTCCTGAGCTTTGCTGCACACACGGAACCAAACGCGCGACCCTCCGATCCCGCCTCCGGCGCCGCGGGCCCGGGTGTCGCCTGACGTGGACTCTCGGTGTCGTGTGGTTGCAGGTGGCGGTCTGGCAGAAGGCCCGGGCGGCCGATCACAGAAGCGCCCTCGTGGCGACGCTGGGATCCGGCGCCGTCGGCAACCTGCTCCCGTGCCACCATCGCCAGGAGCAACCGGAGGTTAGTTCGGGGAGAAGAGGGAGGGGAAACGGGGAACCAGGCCACAACCTGAGACGCACCGGGGGGGGGGGGACAGCGTCCTCGGCGGCGATAAGGTCAGGTTAAACGGCGAGATGCGGCGCTTCTGAGCAGCACGCTGTTCTTGACCGCCGGCCAACGACCTCATCGTGACCGGCTGGTCTGGAGCCAGCAAATGTGGTCAGTTGGCGGCTCGCCAACTATTCCCTTTGCCCTTTTCTCCCGACTTCTTGCCTGATGGAAAGTGAGTGCTTTCTGTTCGTAATTCGATTACCGCGGCGCGCTAACGTTCTGCTTAGTCACGCTAGGCGCCGGTGGGCTCGTACCTGCTGCCCGCCTCCCCGGCTAATCCGCCCCGACAGATGTGGAGCGCCGCCCCCCACCCCGGCGCCGCTCTCCTTTTCCACTCTGTTGTTGTTATTTTGCTGCTGCTCGCCGGTTCCCCACTTATGAGAGCGACCTTTCACCTTTTTCCTCCGACTTCCTGTCGCAGTGAAAGAGAGCGAAAGCTTAGCGATCAAGGGCAGCGGCTTGGCCGTTTCGCCGGGGCCTCGCTCGGGGAGGGTTAAAAGGAGCTGCTCCTCTGCAGAACAAAATGGGACACTGGTTTTTTTTGGGGGGGGGGGCCCTCCGGGGGGCCCAGAGGTGCCGTTTGTGCTCTCATAAACTGACCCTAATGAGCAGAAGGAGAGCGGCGCACATGTGCCCTGACCTCAAACCGCCGTTCATTTATTAACTTCGTTTGCGTGCGTCGCTGCCCATAATGAGGGGAGGGGGGGGGGGGGGGGCGCAGCTGTTTCACTCGCAATCTGTACAACATTAATAGCGTTCCATAATTTTTTTACGAGCCTCCATTCTCCACGGAGTGTCGAGTCATCAGATTCGGCTTCAGGAAAGCGTTCCGTGTGGCTAAAACACGACGACTCGGCGTCTTCCTCGGGAATCGGGTCGATGTTTAGACATCGGGAGTGGAACAGAACGTTCCCGTGACTGAGATCAACCCATTCCCGGCTCGGGGAGTCGCGCAGCATTCCCTGTTAGCCTCTCACCCGCGGCTGCGCCGAGGTTAGCGTCCGCCGCCGGGTTGTTAGCCGCCGATCGCGATGCCGAAGACCGGCGTTAGCGACGTAACTTAAAAACGTACTGACGGATCTCGATGGAATGTTCAGGAAAGGTTGGGAATGTCACCTGGAACAGACGGCTACATTCCGGTGCTGATCCAGATCTCCGTGTGGACGGCGTCGATCCAGTTAGGAGGGGAACGAGCTGCTTGGTGGAGGTCTGAGCCTTTCTGTTTTCACAGATTCTC